>NC_134688.1:8944635-9244635 GCF_050947455.1 Rhinoderma darwinii
ATCTATCTATCTATCTATCTATCTATCTATCTATCTATCTATCTATCTATCTATCTATCTATCTATCTATCTATCTCATATCTATCTATCTATCTATCTATCTATCTATCTATGTATCTATCTCATATCTATCTATCTCATATCTATCTATCTATCTATCTATCTATCTATCTATCTATCTATCTATCTATCTATCTATCTATCTATCTATCTATCTATCTATCTATCTATCTATCTATCTATCTATCTATCTATCTATCTCATATCTATCTACTATCTATCTATCTATCTATCTATCTATCTATCTATCTATCTATCTATCTATCTATCCCATATCTATCTATCTATCTATCTATCTATCTATCTATCCCATATCTATCTATCTATCTATCTATCTATCTATCTATCTATCTATCTATCTATCTATCTATCTATCTATCTATCTATCTATCTATCTATCTATCTCATATCTATCTATCTATCTATCTATCTATCTATCTATCTATCTCATATCTATCTATCTATCTATCTATCTATCTTTCTATCTATCTCATATCTATCTATCTATCTATCTATCTATCTATCTTTCTATCTATCTATCTATCTATCTATCTATCCCATATCTATCTATCTATCTATCTATCTATCCCATATCTATCTATCTATCTATCTATCTATCTATCTATCTATCTATCTATCTATCTATCTATCTATCTATCTATCTATCTATCTATCTATCTATCTATCTATCTATCTATCTATCTCATATCTATCTATCTATCTATCTATCTATCTATCTATCTATCTATCTATCTATCTATCTATCTATCTATCTATCTATCTATCTATCTATCTATCTATCTATCTCCTTCCTGCGCTATGTTCTGGGTTTCATCATATCAATAATAGGGGATGGGGAGCCTCGGAGGCACCCACAATGCTCTGCTTTCAGTTGGGGGAGTGTTGCCCTTGTCTGTGAATTAATAGGGTGAGTTGTGATCCGTGATTCATCCTCCTGGAATGCGCCACCGGAATAAACTCCCTTAACTTTTGTGGGAAAACAATTTTCGTGCCCGGCTTAATGTAAATGTCCTTACAATATTGTGTATGAGGGAGCGGATGTTTCTTTTGCAAGACTTTAATGATACTATTTGTATATTTTATTTAGCGCCGTGATTTGTGATGTGGAATCCATATAATGTGCGGTACGTCTAACAGAATCACGCCGTCCCCAGCAGTTTACAATTAATATCTACAAATATTGCTGAGTAATTTTTGCAAATACAGTAAGTTAAGTCATGCTTTATAGTCCAATCGCATCCAGAGCTGCATTTACAATTCGTCTAGTCCAGTCACATCCATAGCTGCATTCACAATTTTTCTACTCCAGTCACATCCTTAGCTGCATTCACAATTTTTCTACTCCAGTCACATCCAGAGCTGCATTCACAATTCATCTACTTCAGTCACATCCAGAGATACATTCACAATTCATCTACTTCAGTCACATCCACAGATGCATTCACAATTTGTCTACTACAGTCACATCCAGAGCTGCATTCACCATTTGTCTACTCCGGTCACATCCAGAGCTGCATTCACCATTTGTTTACTCCAGTTACATCCAGAGCTGCATTCACCATTTGTCTACTCCAGTCACACCCAGAGCTGCATTCACCATTCATCTACTCCAGTCACATCCACAGCTGCACTGAGATTTTTGCTGGCTTCCTGATAGCACATCTCTCCTCCCTATTGGTTTAGATTATGCACTCTAATGGTCTTTGTTGGAGATTTACTATACAGCAGTCTGATATAGGAGGAAATAACATCTCCCACAATGCAATGCAGCAGAGAAATCCTAGGTAATCCTGGGGAAAAAAGGAATACTCCGGTCAAAACTGATACATTGTGTTATGTCTAAGGGGCAGAGCATGACCCATTTTGTTAAGTCCCGCCCCCTCGTGCCCTGAGCTTGGCATAACACATTATATCAATCTTGCATGGAGTGTTCCTTTAAGGCCTACCAGGTATGTCGTCTTACTAACGTGTGTCCAGCTCAAAAAAACGCGACAATTATCTTATGTCTGTAGACAACTTTTGCCATAGTCACATGACCTGGTAGAATTATCCGCAACGTTAAACTAAAAAAATAAAAAGGAATTAAAATATCAATTATGGAAAAAACATAACAAGATAATTCAGAGGAAATGATTTCTCCAGAACAACCGGCATGATGGAACGGAGCCGGATACTCCAACCCCCAACATGTGCTTTATACATCAGACTCACAACTGTGGGAGTAGTAGTGATGAGAAGTCCAGGGGTGGACACACAAAATACATCCTCACATATTTAGAAAAACAAATAACTTTCTCTGCAAAACAGATTGATCGTCCCAACCACAAAACGGACTCCTCAAAAGGGGAAATGAGCCCCTCATACTATTAAAGGGGTCGTCCAGTCATAAGAAACGGATGCCGGGAGTCGGACCCCCACCGATCAGATATTGATTTGCCTTTCCTGAGGATCGGCCATCAATTTCTTATGACTGAACGACCCCTTTAAACCTACAAAAGACCAGAAGTAATAAAAATGTCCAATTCGTATCAATATGTATCTAATTTATTAACACATCAAATGCCAAACTATAAATAACAATAGTACGGGAAGAAACGGGAGAAACGGGCAAAAAGGACAAATCCCTTAATACTGAGAATCACAGATCCTGACAAAGCTTAAGGCTGTGTTCACACAGTGCGTAAAAGTACACAGCGTACCGGCTCTGTGCGCTGCAGGGAATTCCGTCCGCAAAACCGCACCAAATTGTGGTGCAGTTTTTTGGCCGGAATGTGCGCTGCAGCAAACCACACACAAAAAAAACAAAAAAGTTTCATACTTACGTAGCTTATTGGCTGCGGCGGTCACATGGGATACAATGTCATCCCAGGAGGCCGGCCTGGACATGGAAGCATTGAGAATCCGCCGCAAAAATCGCAACTCAGAAAAATAAATAAATCTTATACTTACCCAGAAGTCTGTGTTTCTTCCTCCAGGCCGGCTACTTGGAACGACGTTTCATCCCATGTGACGTTTCATCCCTAAGTGCTGCATTCCGTCCGTAAAACTGCACCACATTTTGGTGCGGTTTTTCAGGCTGAATTTGCACTGCGGAAAGCAGCGCCGAACAAAAACAAAAACCGTTTATACTAACCCCTCCCTCTCTTCTGTGCGTAGTCCGGCCCCCTAAGATGAAGCTGCAGCCTGTGATTGGCTGCAGCAGTCACCTGGGATGAAATGTCATCCCAGGATGCCGGACTGCAGGAAGAATGAGGAAATTTTGGGCAAGTATAACTTTTTTTTTTTTCTTACTTGCGATTTTTTGCGACGGAATCGCTGCACTTGGCTTTCAATTCCGGGTTTTGCAACCCCAACCTGCAACAGAAAAGCAATGAAAACGCAGCATAAATTGACATGCTGCGGATTTAAATTCCGCAATGCGGGCCCATTTATTAGCGTTTATTCTGCTGTTTTTTTCGCAGCGTGGAAAAATCTCATCCACTTTGCTGCTACTGTAAATGCTGCGGAATTTCCACACAGGATTCCGTTGCAGAAATTCCACAGTATTTACACTAAGTTGGAACCCGTCCGAAACCGCCTCCCATTGATTTTATTGGTAGGCAGAGGCTTTTTTTCATCTGTGCTTTTTAGCTGCTTGCGGCAATAAAAGCGGCATGCTCTTTCTTGCCGCGGTTCCACATTTTTCGATGCGTTTTTTTTTTGCCAGCGGCGCTCAATGGCCGTGGGTGAAAAACGCTGTGAATATAGCGTGAAGAATTTGCAGGCAGGTCAAAATCTGCTTGAAAGGCAGATTTTTCTGCCTGCAAACAATCTCCGTGTGAACATGGCCTTATAGTTACACCCCTGGTGGTCTGGGGCAGTGAATGGGTTTATTGTAATATCCCTGGTGATTTAGGGTAGCGAATGGGATTATGGTAACATTATTGGTGGTTTAAAGTAGTGAAGGGGTTTATGTCACATCCCTGTTGGTCTAGGGTAGTGAAGGGGTTTACACTACATCCCTGGTGGTCTAGGGTAGTGAAGGGGTTTATACTACATCCCTGGTGGTCTAGGGTAGTGAAGGGGTTTATGCTACATCCCTGGTGATCTAGGGTAGTGAAGGGGTTTATGCTACATCCCTGGTAGTCTAGGGTAGTGAAGGGGTTACTAGTTACATCCCTGGTGGTCTAGGGCAGTGAACAGGTTACAAGTTACATCCCTGGTGGTCTAGGGCAGTGAACAGGTTACTAGTTACATCCCTGGTGGTCTAGGGCACTGAAGGGGTTACTAGTTACATCCCTGGTGGTCTAGGGCACTGAAGGGGTTACTAGTTACATCCCTGGTGGTCTAGGGCAGTGAAGGGGTTACTAGTTACATCCCTGGTGGTCTAGGGCAGTGAAGGGGTTACTAGTTACATCCCTGGGGGTCTAGTGCAGTGAAGGGGTTACTAGTTACATCCCTGGTGGTCTAGGGCAGTGAAGGGGTTACTAGTTACATCCCTGGTGGTCTAGAGCAGGGGTTAATAATACAATTATGATGCAGAGTCTGTGTAATCCATGAGATAACCCTGGAGACAGTCATGAGAGGAGCAGCAGAGTTATTGTAAAGTCCCCTGTGTCCAGAGTTGGCCCCCGACCTCTCTGGGCCCCTGTGCAGCTATGTCCTCCCCGGGATGTATCAGCTGTAACAGGTCATCTCTGATATAAGTGATGAACGGGATATTGGGAAATGACATGAGGCCCCCGCAGGTGGCGACTTTGGCGCAGCTTCTTGCCATTGATTTGCTGGAATCTAAAAGGGACACCTGTAGGAAGGACTCTCATGGCACATATCAAAATGGGGCCCCCTACTGGTGCTAGATCATCCTAACTCGCCCCTAACCACCCATGGGGTCCTGGTGCTTGTCCCCCCCCAGTGGCCCTTGGCTGTGGAGATCTTGCTGCGGCCCTCAGTGACTGGCGGTAATTTTCTATGACACTAATAGAATTATTTCTGGCTGATTATTAAAAATGTTTCATTGTTACTAATAAGCTGAGTGTACTGATCAGCATCACTTAAGAATATGGCAACGCTTATCACGTCTGGTCTTTTTCCCTTTTATCTCAGTGACATCAGCGAGTTGCGTCCTCAGCCCCCATAGTTGCGTTCCTACCATCCGCTGCCCACACCTCAACGCCAGTCTTATCGATAAGAGCCCCATTTACGTACCACGCCTTGGCGTCGCCGCACCGCACACCTGTCAGCCATCAGGTTAATTTGAACGAGAGCCGGTGACTACCTGCTGCGCACATAGGAAATTGCGGTAATTATGGATATTGCCATAACCTTATGTCTACAATTACCGCCATGGAGAAAGGATGTTGTGGGTTTTATGTAGGACAATTAGCAAAGTGCGGCCATATTTAAAGGAGAAGTCCACCTTTAGGAGAATGGAGCATTTCCACCTTAAATAAAGAAACAGAACGACCTGTAAATCTGAGTCCCGGGGTCGTGTGACGTCTGTACTCCGACTTCTATCCATACTGCGCAGGAGACGGATCCTGGGTGACAACCACTGATGGCCGCTGTAGGGTTGTCCCCTTATTTAGAGGTGAGTCTTCCAATTTGAAAGTACTGCTGTCCTCTTATTCTGTACAGAGGGGAATCTGGGAAAGCTGGGTGGCCTACGTACAGCTTCGTCAAGGGTCGTCGCTCAACTTTTCCCAACCCCTGTATGTCATAACCTAGTTACTTATGCAGAAATGTATAGATTTATATCTGGTTTCTGTACTGCTGCGTAACATTGCCATTCAGAAGTCTGAGAAAGCTTGGTGATAACCCAATTTGCCTAGATTACAGCTCCCTCAAAGGTTGTCACTTAACTTTCCTGGACCCCTGGATGGCACACCTAGCTACTTATATATACCTGACTCCTTTACTGCGGCATAACATGGCCATTCAGGAGTCTGGGAAAGCTGGATGATAACCTGGGCTGCCTAGCTTGCAGCTTCCAGAGAGGTCATCAATCAAGTTTTCCAGATGTCTGTATATCAAATCTGACTCCTTATGCAGTGATGTATACATGGCTCCTGTACTACTACATAACATTGCCATTCAGAAGGCTAAGAAAGCTGGGTGATAATCCAAGTTGCGTATCTTACAGCTCCCTCATAGGTTGTCACTCAATGTTCCTGGACCTCTGAATGGCACTTCTAGCTACTTATACTTATACTGGCAACTGTACTTCTGCATAACATGGCCATTCAGGAGTCTGGGAAAGCTGGGTATTAATCTAAGCTGCCTATTTTATAACTTCCGGCGAGGTCATCACTCAGTTTTCCTAGACCTCTAAATGGCAAATCTGACTACTTATGCTGGGATGTCTAGCTGGCTCCTGCTACATATAATCGCCATTCAGGAGCCTGGGAAAGCTAGGTGACGTTGAAATAATGGCCATATAGGTTTGAACGTCTTGACAGAAGAGGACGACTCAAGCATTTGCAGATTTTGGGATATCAGCTGGAAAGGGCCCTTTACCCTATTGCTAAATATATTTTATAGGTTAAATTTTTTTTTTCTTCCTATCCAAGATCTCTGCTTACAGTCAGTGAATGGAAGCATTATTATTAATGGTTCTTATCTTGTAAATTCATCTTTGTTCCCATGCTGCTAGTCATCAGGGTCAACCACTGCTTTCTGTTGCCATCGTATACGGGGAGGATGTGTCATCCATGGGGTCTTCTCCACTCTGGCCAGTGATTGGCCTCCACAGATGTCGCCAGACAACACACCGACGCTGTGCGATGACTACCGGACGCGGCAGGGGACCCTGATGACCAGAGGTGTGTGAACCGAACCTAAATTACAAGGTAAGTATATTAGAGATGTGTTTTTAGGGGTTGGAAAAACCCTAGTAGCAGTTGTTACAATGTATCAGTGCAGAAAAAAAAAGTATCAGTCTGGACTCGCAGATGATTGTCTAAACTGGATACAATTGTAATGAAACCCTCAATTGTGAGAAGTATCAGGTCTGTACAGGTTTTCAGCCTGTGTATGTCATTTTCCCCCATTCACTGACAACAAGCAGAGATCTTGGAAATGGTGAGGATATGAAACACAAACTTTTATTCGAAAGCTGCAGAACTTTTCATTATACAAAGAGCTTCATTGACACAAAATAGAAGGGGTCCTGGTCATGGGACCCCCCTCTATGACCTCCAGGCACATGGTAAGGGGTTGTACAAAGAAGACAGTCCTGTGTCCCTGTGGTGTCGCTTCACATTACAGGTCGCGGACCGCACAGACTTTGCCCTCGCTGTTTGTTCAGGAGTCAGGATTTTTTTTATTAGCCTTCGTACATTTCACATTCCTGAGAACAAGTAAGGACAAGTCAAACGCTGCGATAACACGTTGTTAATTTGAGGCCATATTTCCAGGCGGGAAAACTTGTCATTTGCCACCAATCGCAGTGAAATTGCAGCATTAGGGGAAGTTCACACGGCTTATTTTCTAAAATCGGAAGCAGAACGCCTCCAAACACCTGCTCATAGATTTCAATGGGAAATACGGCATTCTGTTCCGACGCTGCGTTATTTTACGCCTCATTTTCAAATAACGCTGCGTAAAAAGACGCGAGTTGCTTAAAAAATGGCTGAAAATCGGGAGCTGTTTTCCCTTGAAATCCGCTCTATATTTTCAACCGTATTTTGTTAAGCGTGTGAACATAGCCTTACCGTAAAGCGATCTCCGTGTTTCCCAATGAAAAATGAGGTCGGGGCGATCTACCGACCACCTAAATAGTTCAAAGCGTTGTATACCTCCCAGCTTCCAAGTATTGCAAAGAGGGACAACTGATGCTTCGCGCGCTGAGGCAATTTTTTTTCCTGTTAAGCCACGCCTCTAATCCACCCGTACAAACCCAGTTCAGCCCACACTGTATAATGCCCCCATAATGCCCTCCACACAGTGTAATGCCCCCTCCACACAGTATAATGCCCCCATAGTGCCCTCCACACAGTATAATGCCTCCATAGTGCCCTCCACACAGTATAATGCCCCCATAGTGCCCTCCACACAGTATAATGCCCCCATAGTGCCCTCCACACAGTATAATGCCCCCATAGTGCCCTCCACACAGTATAATGCCCCCATAGTGCCCTCCACACAGTATAATGCCCCCATAGTGCCCTCCACACAGTATAATGCCCCCATAGTGCCCTCCACACAGTATAATGCCCCCATAGTGCCCCCACACAGTATAATGCCCCCATAGTGCCCTCCACACAGTATAATGCCCCCATAGTGCCCTCCACACAGTATAATGCCCCCATAGTGCCCTCCACACAGTATAATGCCTCCATAGTGCTCTCCACACAGTATAATTCCCCCATAGTGCCCTCCACACAGTATAATGCCCCCATAGTGCCCTCCACACAGTGTAATGCCCTCCACACAGTATAATGCCCCCATAATGCCCCTCCACACAGTGTAATGCCCCCATAGTGCCCTCCACACAGTATAATGCCCTCCACACAGTGTAATGCCCCCATAGTGCCCTCCACACAGTATAATGCCCCCATAGTGCCCTCCACACAGTATAATGCCTCCATAGTGCCCTCCACACAGTATAATGCCCCCATAATTCCCTCCACACAGTATAATGCCTCCATAGTGCCCTCCACACAGTATAATGCCCCCATAGTGCCCTCCACACAGTGTAATGCCCTCCACACAGTATAATGCCCCCATAATGCCCTCCACACAGTGTAATGCCTCCATAATGCCCTCCACACAGTGTAATGCCCCCATAATGCCCTCCACACAGTATAATGCCTCCATAATTCCCTCCACACAGTGTAGTGCCCCCATAATGCCCTCCACACAGTATAATGCCCCCATAGTGCCCTCCACACAGTATAATGTCCCCATAGTGCCCTCCACACAGTATAATGCCCCCATAGTGCCCTCCACACAGTATAATACCCCCATAGTGCCCTCCACACAGTATAATGCCCCCATAGTGGCGTCCACACAGTATAATGCCCCCATAGTGCCCTCCACACAGTATAATGCCCCCATAGTGCCCTCCACACAGTATACCCCAATAGTGCCCTCCACACAGTGTAATGCCCCCATAATGCCCTCCACACAGTATAATGCCCCTATAGTGCCGTCCACACAGTATAATGCCCCCATAGTGCCCTCCACACAGTATAATGCCCCCATAGTGCCCTCCACGCAGTATAGTGCCCTCCACACAGTATAATGCCTCCATAGTGCTCTCCACACAGTATAATGCCCCCATAGGGCCCTCCACACAGTGCAATGCCCCCATAATGCCCTCCACACCGTATAGTTCCCTCCACACAGTGTAATGCCCCCGTAGTGCTCCCCACACAGTATAATGCCCCATAATGCTCTCCACACAGTATAATGCCCCCATAATTCCCTCCACACAGTATGACTCCATAGTGCCCTCCACACAGTGTAATGCCTCCATAGTGCCCTCCACACAGTGTAATGCCCCCATAATGCCATCCACACAGTATAATGCCCCCATAGTACCCTCCACACAGTATAATGCCCCCATAGTGTCCTTCACACAGTATAATGCCCTTATAGTGCCCTCCACATAGTATAGTGCCCTCCACACATTATAATGCCTCCATAGTGCCCTCCACACAGTATAGTGCCCTCCACACGGTGTAATGCCCCCATAATGCCCTCCACACAGTATAATGTCCTTATAGTGCCCTCTCCACAGTATAATGCCCCCATAGTGCCCTCCACACAGTATGATGCCTCCATAATGCTCCCCACACAGTATAATGCCCCCATAGTGAACCACACAGTGTAATGCCCCCATAGTGCCCTCCACACAGTATGATGCCTCCATAATGCTCCCCACACAGTATAATGCCCCATAGTGCCCCACACAGTATAATGCCCCCATAGTGCCCCACACAGTATAATGCCCCCATAGTGCCCTCCACACAGTATAAGGCCTCCATAGAGCCCTCCACACAGTATAATGCCTCCATAGTGCTCCCCAAACATTATGATGCCCTTATAGTGCCCTCCACACAGTATAATGCCCCCTACACAGTATAATGCCTCCATAGTGCCCTCCACACCGTATAATGCCCCCAAAGTGCTCCCCACACAGTATAATGCCCGCATAGGGCCCTCCACACAGTGTAATGCCCCCATAATGCCCTCAACACAGTATAATGCCCCCATAATGCCCTCCACACAGTATAATGACTCCATAGTGCCCTCCACACAGTGTAATGCCCCCATAATGCCATCCACACAGTATAATGCCCCCATAGTACCCTCCACACAGTATAATGCCTCCATAGTGCCCTCCACACAGTATAATGCCCTTATAAAAAATGGCTGAAAATCAGGAGCTGTTTTCCCTTGAAATCCGCTCTATATTTTCAACCGTATTTTGTTAAGCGTGTGAACATAGCCTTACCGTAAAGCGATCTCCGTGTTTCCCAATGAAAAATGAGGTCGGGGCGATCTACCGACCACCTAAATAGTTCAAAGCGTTGTATACCTCCCAGCTTCCAAGTATTGCAAAGAGGGACAACTGATGCTTCGCGCGCTGAGGCAATTTTTTTTCCTGTTAAGCCACGCCTCTAATCCACCCGTACAAACCCAGTTCAGCCCACACTGTATAATGCCCCCATAATGCCCTCCACACAGTGTAATGCCCCCTCCACACAGTATAATGCCCCCATAGTGCCCTCCAGACAGTATAATGCCTCCATAGTGCCCTCCACACAGTATAATGCCCCCATAGTGCCCTCCACACAGTATAATGCCCCCATAGTGCCCTCCACACAGTATAATGCCCCCATAGTGCCCTCCACACAGTATAATGCCCCCATAGTGCCCTCCACACAGTATAATGCCTCCATAGTGCTCTCCACACAGTATAATGCCCCCATAGTGCCCTCCACACAGTATAATGCCTCCATAGTGCTCTCCACACAGTATAATGCCCCCATAGTGCCCTCCACACAGTATAATGCCTCCATAGTGCTCTCCACACAGTATAATGCCCCCATAGTGCCCTCCACACAGTATAATGCCCCCATAGTGCCCTCCACACAGTGTAATGCCCTCCACACAGTATAATGCCCCCATAATGCCCCTCCACACAGTGTAATGCCCCCATAGTGCCCTCCACACAGTATAATGCCCCCATAATGCCCTCCACACAGTGTAATGCCCCCATAGTGCCCTCCACACAGTATAATGCCCCCATAGTGCCCTCCACACAGTATAATGCCTCCATAGTGCCCTCCACACAGTATAATGCCCCCATAATTCCCTCCACACAGTATAATGCCTCCATAGTGCCCTCCACACAGTATAATGCCCCCAAAGTGCCCACCACACAGTGTAATGCCCTCCACACAGTATAATGCCCCCATAATGCCCTCCACACAGTATAATGCCTCCATAATTCCCTCCACACAGTGTAGTGCCCCCATAATGCCCTCCACACAGTATAATGCCCCCATAGTGCCCTCCACACAGTATAATGTCCCCATAGTGCCCTCCACACAGTATAATGCCCCCATAGTGCCCTCCACACAGTATAATACCCCCATAGTGCCCTCCACACAGTATAATGCCCCCATAGTGCCGTCCACACAGTATAATGCCCCCATAGTGCCCTCCACACAGTATAATGCCCCCATAGTGCCCTCCACACAGTGTAATGCCCCCATAATGCCCTCCACACAGTATAATGCCCCCATAGTGCCCTCCACACAGTATACCCCAATAGTGCCCTCCACACAGTGTAATGCCCCCATAATGCCCTCCACACAGTATAATGCCCCTATAGTGCCGTCCACACAGTATAATGCCCCCATAGTGCCCTCCACACAGTATAATGCCCCCATAGTGCCCTCCACGCAGTATAGTGCCCTCCACACAGTATAATGCCTCCATAGTGCTCTCCACACAGTATAATGCCCCCATAGGGCCCTCCACACAGTGCAATGCCCCCATAATGCCCTCCACACCGTATAGTTCCCTCCACACAGTGTAATGCCCCCGTAGTGCTCCCCACACAGTATAATGCCCCATAATGCTCTCCACACAGTATAATGCCCCCATAATGCCCTCCACACAGTATGACTCCATAGTGCCCTCCACACAGTGTAATGCCCCCATAATGCCATCCACACAGTATAATGCCCCCATAGTACCCTCCACACAGTATAATGCCCCCATAGTGCCCTCCACACAGTATAATGCCCTTATAGTGCCCTCCACATAGTATAGTGCCCTCCACAGATTATAATGCCTCCATAGTGCCCTCCACACAGTATAGTGCCCTCCACACGGTGTAATGCCCCCATAATGCCCTCCACACAGTATAATGTCCTTATAGTGCCCTCTCCACAGTATAATGCCCCCATAGTGCCCTCCACACAGTATGATGCCTCCATAATGCTCCCCACACAGTATAATGCCCCCATAGTGCCCCACACAGTATAATGCCCCCATAGTGAACCACACAGTGTAATGCCCCCATAGTGCCCTCCACACAGTATGATGCCTCCATAATGCTCCCCACACAGTATAATGCCCCATAGTGCCCCACACAGTATAATGCCCCCATAGTGCCCCACACAGTATAATGCCCCCATAGTGCCCTCCACACAGTATAAGGCCTCCATAGAGCCCTCCACACAGTATAATGCCTCCATAGTTCTCCCCAAACATTATGATGCCCTTATAGTGCCCTCCACACAGTATAATACCCCCTACACAGTATAATGCTTTCATAGTTCCCCCACACCGTATAATGCCCCCATAGTGCCCCCCACACAGTATAATGCCCCCATAGGGCCCTCCACACAGTGCAATGCCCCCATAATGCCCTCCACACCGTATAATGCCTCCATAGTGCCCTCCACACCGTATAATGCCCCCAAAGTGCTCCCCACACAGTATAATGCCCGCATAGGGCCCTCCACACAGTGTAATGCCCCCATAATGCCCTCCACACAGTATAATGCCCCCATAATGCCCTCCACACAGTATAATGACTCCATAGTGCCCTCCACACAGTGTAATGCCTCCATAGTGCCCTCCACACATTGAAAATGCCCCCATAA
The DNA here is from genome assembly GCF_050947455.1 of Rhinoderma darwinii. Classification (NCBI taxonomy): domain Eukaryota; kingdom Metazoa; phylum Chordata; class Amphibia; order Anura; family Rhinodermatidae; genus Rhinoderma; species Rhinoderma darwinii. The sequence continues at coordinate 8,957,823 of NC_134688.1, forward strand.
TGCCATCCACACAGTATAATGCCCCCATAGTACCCTCCACACAGTATAATGCCCCCATAGTGCCCTCCACACAGTATAATGCCCTTATAGTGCCCTCCACATAGTATAGTGCCCTCCACACATTATAATGCCTCCATAGTGCCCTCCACACAGTATAGTGCCTTCCACACGGTGTAATGCCCCCATAATGCCCTCCACACAGTATAATGTCCTTATAGTGCCCTCTCCACAGTATAATGCCCCCATAGTGCCCTCCACACAGAATAATGCCCCCATAGTGCCCTCCACACAGTATGATGCCTCCATAATGCTCCCCACACAGTATAATGCCCCCATAGTGCCCCACACAGTATAATGCCCCCATAGTGCCCCACACAGTATAATGCCCCCATAGTGCCCTCCACACAGTATAAGGCCTCCATAGAGCCCTCCACACAGTATAATGCCTCCATAGTGCCCTCCACACAGTATAATGCCCCCATAGTGCCCTCCACACAGTATAAGGCCTCCATAGAGCCCTCCACACAGTATAATGCCTCCATAGTGCTCCCCAAACATTATGATGCCCTCATAGTGCCCTCCACACAGTATAATACCCCCTACACAGTATAATGCTTTCATAGTTCCCCCACACCGTATAATGCCCCCATAGTGCCCCCCACACAGTATAATGCCCCCATAGGGCCCTCCACACAGTGCAATGCCCCCATAATGCCCTCCACACAGTGTAATGCCTCCATAGTGCCCTCCACACAATGTAATGCCCCCATAATGCCATCCACACAGTATAATGCCCCCATAGTACCCTCCACACAGTATAATGCCCCCATAGTGCCCTCCACACAGTATAATGCCCTTATAGTGCCCTCCACATAGTATAGTGCCCTCCACACATTATAATGCCTCCATAGTGCCCTCCACACAGTATAGTGCCCTCCACACGGTGTAATGCCCCCATAATGCCCTCCACACAGTATAATGTCCTTATAGTGCCCTCTCCACAGTATAATGCCCCCATAGTGCCCTCCACACAGTATAATGCCCCCATAGTGCCCTCCACACCGTATAATGCCCCCATAGTGCCCCACACAGTATAATGCCCCCATAGTGCCCCACAGTGTAATGCCCCCATAGTGCCCTCCACACAGTATAATGCCCACATAGTGCCCCACACAGTATAATGCCCCCATAGTGCCCCACAGTGTAATGCCTCCATAGTGCCCTCCACACAGTATAATGCCTCCATAGTGCCCCACACAGTATAATGCCCCCATAGTGCCCCACAGTGTAATGCCCCCATAGTGCCCTCCACACAGTATAATGCCCACATAGTGCCCCACACAGTATAATGCCCCCATAGTGCCCCACAGTGTAATGCCTCCATAGTGCCCTCCACACAGTATAATGCCTCCATAGCGCCCTCCACACAGTATAATGCCTCCATAGTGCCCTCCACACAGTATAATGCCCCTACACAGTATAATGCTTTCATAGTTCCCCCACACCGTATAATGCCCCCATAGTGCCCCACACAGTATAATGCTCCCTACACAGTATAATGCCCCCACACAGTATAATGCTCCTTAAACAGTATAATGCCCCATCGTGCCCTCCACATATTATAAGGCCCCATTCACATCGCGTTTGTGCTATCCGCTGAGCGTATAGTTTTTTTTTTATAAAAACGTCGACCAATGAAAACATATACAAACATGTACCATTTTCTGTTTACGTCTGTGTTTTTTATAGAGTGTATGTTTAGCGTATACTCATACGTCGCTATACATTTCTGTTACATATACATTACTTATACGTTTTTTTAACCCCTTCCCGTCGTAAACAATTTTCAGATTTTCATTTTAGTTTTTTGCTCCCCATTTTCCAAAAGCCATAACTCTTTCATTTTTCCGTCTATATAGTCCTACGAGGCCTTGATTTTTGCGGGTCGAGTTGTAGTTTTTCGTAGCAACATTTATTGTGCCATATAATGCACTAGGAAACGGGGAAAAAATATTTGTGGGGTAGAAAGTGAAAAAAAAACAGCGGCGATACCAATTATGTTTATTTATGATTTTTTTTTTTACTGTGCTCTAGGGGGAAAATGGGAAAAAGTTTTTTTTGAACTTTTAATACTTTCATTTTTTTTACATAAAAAAACCCCTTTATTTTACTAGTCCTCCTAGGGGACTTGAACCAGCGATCGTTGGATCGCTTGCACGATATACTGCAATACTAATGTATTGAAGTATATCGTCTTCCTGACAGGCTTCTATTAAGCCCTGCCGGAGGCAGCACCTAATAGGAGCACAAAGATGGCAGAGCTGGGGGGCCTTCATTAGGCCCCCAGGCTGCCATAGCAACCATCGCCATCCCGTAATTACATTGCGGCGGGGGGGGGGGGGGGCATGATGAGCTGCTAGAGGGGGCCGACCCCCTCTTTCTAACGATTTAAATACCGTGGTCGCTATTGACCGTGGCATTTAACTGGCTAAACAAGCGCGATGCCGCTCGTTACTGTGAAGTGTCGACAGCCGACACCCGCATTGTGTGGAGTGAACCCGCTCCATACTTCCCCTACCCGGCTATGACGTAGCCATACGTCAAATGTCGGGAAGGGGTTAAAGTGAACACTGATAGAAAAAACGGATACAAATGTGTAACTTTACGTTTCATACGTCGTCCTTTGTGATCAATGCTAAAAAAAAACTTACGTGGCGCATACGTTTTTTTTGAAGTACAGAATAGCGCAGCAGACTCCGCTTCTCAGTCCTTCCAAAAAATAGTATCCCAAACATAGAACAAACGGACGCTATTTTGGTCTACGTTTGAGCCATTACAGTCTATGTGTACGCCATAGCACAAACGCCATGTGAATGGGGACTAATGCCCCTATAGTGCCCCCCCACAGTATTATGTACCCATAGCTGCTCCCCATCCCAGTATAATGTCCCCATACCTGACCTATAAACAATATAATGCCCCACAGCTGCCCCATATAGTATAATACCCCCTTATCTGCCCCCATACCCAGTATAGTGTGGAGGCAGCTAAGAGGGCATTATACTGAGTATGGGGGCAGCTATAGGGGCATTATACTGCATGGGGCAGCTACAGGGGCATTATACTGCATGGGGCAACTATAAGGGCATTATACTGCATGGGGCAGCTATAGGGGCATTATACTGTGTGGGGGCAACTATAGGGGCATTATACTGCATGGGGCAGCTATAGGGGCATTATACTGTGTGGGGGCAGCTATACCCCATGCAGTATAATGCCCCCTTAGCTGCCCCCACATAGTATAATGTCCCTATAGAGCCTAATAAAAAAATAACAACATAAATACTCACCTAACCCCATTCCCACGACCAATGGAGGAGATCCCTCTGCTCCCCCGGTCTGTGCAGTGTGTGGTTTGGCGCAGACAGGCGCGATGACGTCACTGCACCGCGCCTGTCTGCACCGAGCCGCTCAGGGACGGCGTTTGCGTAATGATTGGTGGACCAGGTTCCTGCACCACCACTGGTTTCAACTGTATCTGCGTCCTGAGGATGCAGATACAGTTGAAACCAGGAGATACCCCCGGCCGCCAGGTACAGCGGACACCCCCCGGAATCTGGGACTGTTCCCGCTGGATCCGGGACGTATGTGGGCTGCTAAGGGTAAAAAAACCATGACTGCTTTCTTTCAGAAACAGCGCCACACCTGTCCATGGGTTGTGTCTGGTATTGCAGCTCGGCTCCATTCACTTGAATTCGCTCAGTCGTTACACGAACAGCATCTAATTAAATTAAAGAGACAGTTATGGGGTTAAAGATGTCGTTTTTGCTGACACTGCAACCATTTTTTTTTTTTTTTTTGCTCAAATACATCTGTAGTGAAGCAACTCTGCAGACAATGATTGATTGATAATCTTCTCTCGTTTTGTGCATACAGCTCCTATGCAGATCTATGTATCTCCATAGTTACAGACTACAAAGAAATCTTGTGTGTAGTCTGATCCTGCAGTCGTGTTACTTCACTGCCTCTGCCCCATTTCCTACTATCTGCATGTTACATTTTCAAGTTTTTTGCTTGCTGATAGTTAAAAAAAAAAACTAAAGAAAGCTGCAGGACTTGTTACAGTGTATCAGAGCTCTCTCCTGTAACGGGCCCTACAGCTGTGTCAGTTGAACCTGATAAGAGCAGGTTTTCATAGAAAATGATATAGTAACGAAAATCAATACAACCCGTCCTGGTGACTTGTAACTTTCTCCTTAGGATATGTTCACACGGCCTATTTACGGACGTAATTCGGGCGTTTTAACCCCCGAATTACGTCCGAAATTACGGCTTGAAAGCGTCGCCAAACATCTGCCCATTGAAAGCAATGGGCTGACGTTTGTCTGTTCACACGAGGCGTATATATTTACGCGTCGCTGTCAAAAGACGGCGCGTAAATAGACGCCCGCGTCAAAGAAGTGTCATGTCACTTCTTCAGACGTAAATGGAGCCGTTTTCCATGCACTCCATGGAAAACCAGCTCCAGTTACGTCCGTAATTGACGCGGCGTTCAAGCGCCTGCACATTCCGTTACGGCTGAAATGACGGGGATGTTTTCTCCTGGAAACAGCCCCGTAATTTTGGCCGTTACGGACGCTGCCGTGTGAACATACCCTTAAGGCTGTGTTCACACAGGCCGGATACGCTGCATAAAAGCACACAGCGTATCCGCCCTGTGCGCCGCAGGGAATTCCGGCCGACCAAATTGTGGTGCAGCTTTTTGTACGGAATGTCCGCTGCGGAAAATTGCACGCAAAAAAAAAAGAAAAAAAAAGTTTCATCCTTATGTAGCCATGACGACGCGTCCCTCTGCCGTCCTGGGATGATGTTTTATCCCATGTGACCACTGCAGCCTGTGATTGGCCTGTGATTGGCTGCAGCGGTCACATGGGATGAACATCATCCCAGGAGGCCAGACTGCATGAAGAAACAGAATTCTGGGTAAGTATAAGATTTATTTTTTTCTGAGTTGCGATTTTTGCGGCGGAATCGCAGTTTTTCCGCCATAAAAATTGCAACATCTGCCATGTGTTGCGGGTTTTACCTCTGCATTGAATTCAATGGGGAAAAGCGCAGGTCAATTTCTGAGCTATTTTTCCCGCTTATCATTTGCGCAGCGTGAGGAGGAGATTTGTTTCATCTCATCCCCTCTGCTGCTACTTTATTATGCTGCCCATTTTCTGCAACATTCGGCAGTATTTACGCTACGTGTGAACTGACCCTGAAGGTTAATTTCCCTTTTATATATTTTATATATAATTTTTCCCAATAATCCAGAAATTCTGGTGTTCCGGCATCTCTCAATTTCCTATTGATGTTGGATAAAGCGAATGTTACGGTGATTTGGTAACTGGAGGAAACGAATGTTATATTTAACGAGACCTTGTTGAGAAATGTCAGTGACCGGAGGGACATTCACTCTTCCCAGTACTGGGTGACAGGTGAGGCCGACTATTACCTGTACAATCACCGCACCGGCCCCAGGGGCATCTCTAGGGGTTTACTTCATTACTGACCCCTGGGATGGAATTTACTAGAAAAACGATTTCATCTATCTATCTATCTATCTATCTATCTATCTATCTATCTATCTATCTATCTATCTATCTATCTATCTATCTATCTATCTATCTATCTATCTATCTATCTATCTATCTATCTATCTATCTATCTATCTATCTATCTATCTATCTCATAATCTATCTATCTATCTATCTATCTCATAATCTATCTATCTATCTATCTATCTATCTCATAATCTATCTATCTATCTATCTATCTCATAATCTATCTATCTATCTATCTATCTATCTATCTATCTATCTATCTATCTATCTATCTCATATCTATCTATCTATCTATCTATCTATCTCATATCTATCTATCTATCTATCTATCTATCTATCTATCTATCTATCTATCTATCTATCTATCTATCTATCTATCTATCTATCTATCTATCTATCTATCTATCTCATATCTATCTATCTCATATCTATCTATCTATCTATCTATCTATCTATCTATCTATCTATCTATCTATCTATCTATCTATCTATCTATCTATCTATCTATCTATCTATCTATCTATCATTTGTGGTCCTGGGTTCAACACCAACCAAAGGACAAGATCTGTATGTAGTTGTTCTCCCCATGTTTGCTCTCCCACACCCCAAAAACGTACCGATAAGGAATTTAGATTGTGAGCCCCAGTGATGACCTCTGTACAGCGCTATGTAAGGAACAGAAATATCTATCTCATATGTATTATTTTCCCTGAACATAAAGTATTACACCAGAGGAAATTCCCCTTAACATTGTGCGGATTATTTGTATCATTTCTTCCTGTTCATGTCACGGTAACTGCACTCGTTTTTACTATTTTTTACTTTCTTCCTGTTCCTGGAGAATTCTCACCAAATCTTTTCTTTTCGTTTCACCACTTTCATCGCTCACCCTGAAATGACTCCATCGGCGGCAGTAATCGTGAGTCAGAACTGAACCCCAGGAACCGGATAGTTTAGATCAAGTGTCACTTCCTTTACTCCGTTCACATCACATTGTGACAACATTGTTCTCCTATTCATGGCAAGAAGAAAAACTTCATTCAGAATATTTCTCCATTTACTAAGATCATCCTCTTAAAGGGGCCTGTAAATGTTTCATGCGCAATCAATCAATCAATCAATCAACAAATCAATCAATCAATCAATCAATCAATCAATCAATCAGGTGATCGTTAAAGCATAATAAACCAAGAAAATACTCTAATAATAATAATAATAATGATGATAATAAAACATTTAGAACTAATAATATAAATAATTACACAATAAATTGAAATAATAACAATATAATATTAATATAATAATAATAATAAGAAGAAGAATGATAAAAATAATGAAACAATAGAAATAATAATAACATAAATAATGATACAATAAATATAAATAATAACTATAATAATAATAAGAATGATAAAAATAATGAAATAATAATAACATAAATAATGATACAATAAATATAAATAATAACAATAATATAATAGTAATATAATTAAACTAATAATAATTAGAAGAATTATAAAAATAATGAAACAAATATAAATAATAACAATATAATAGTAATCTAATAATACAAATAATAATAATAATAATAAAAATGAAGCAAATATAAATAATGATACAATAAATATAAATAATAACAATAATATAGTAGAATGATGATTATAACATGAAAACAACAATAGTATAAATAATAACAATAAATAATAAATAATAAATATAATATAAATAATAAATATAAATAATAACAATAATATAGTAGTAATATAATAATACTAATAATAATAATAATAGAAAGAGTGATAATATAAATAATAATAAGAATGATGATTATAACATGAAAACAACAATAGTATAAATAATAACATAATAATAGTAACAACAACAATAATGCAAATAATAATACCTTGATAAATAATAGTCGTAAAACCAAAATTTTAGAAAGTCGTACTATGCACAATGGGGCTGTAGTAACTTTTTTAAATTTTACGTTTTTACATGTTTTTTTTTTTGTGTCATTTTGTACAGGTGTTTATATCAAGTTCTATAGAAAAGTCTATAGAGAAAATCATTTCATACCTAGAGCATGCCACCGACTGCAAAGATAATACAAAAACACCAAAAAACCAATGCGTTGTGTGTATAGAAACTCTCATATTTTTTTTCTTTAGACTTTAAATTAATATTTGGCTGCAGCATTTCTGACCTGCAAAAACAAAATGCAGCGAAAACGCCACCGAAAACGCCAGTTAACGCTGTGTTGAAACGGCCTTATGGTCATGTACTCCCGCAGAAGTGACGCTACGAATACCCCATAATACGGCATTAATTGGGTCGTGCCACAATTTAGTTCCCATTGGGCTCATGCCATATTCCAGGATAGTGTTAAGTACTCTCATCATTCTGCTTATTTCCTGATATTTACACCATTTATTGTCCGACGTCTCGTATTTCACTCACATAAAAGTGGAAAGAAGTTGATCTTTCTATTCCGGACATGTCGAAAAACGTACAATAGACTTGAGTTATCCCTGGTAAATCTGATCTGAATAACAGTGAGAAGTCTTTATGTATAGTTGCTAGGTGTAATATTGGCTTACGGCTTGTGTATATATTACTGTATACAATGTATTTATTTACTGTCTTTTAAATGAGATATAACCTGGGAGAGGCCCCAGGCACAAAGCCCTACTATAGAGCCATCATACACAGGGCCGGATAATAGGGAGGGCACAAGGGGCACGTGCCCTGAGGTCTCCACCACCTTGAGGATGTAGGGTCCTCTAACCAAGACCAGTTCTTCCAATACGCCCTCCACACTATTTGCCAGTTACAAAGTGGGTTTTGTATACACTGCTCACCTCTGGGACCTCCAGCTTGGGTTTTTGGGTCCCAGAGGTGGACTGGGGACCACCATCCACCTTAATCTGGCCCTAAGGATATAGACTGCTACTGTATATCCATGTGATTCCAATTACAAAGGGAGAAGAGTCATGGCATATTCCCTGGCATGCCGTATTTCGGAGGTGGTTTATTATATGGTGCCTTACAGTTCAGTAATACGGGACTGTAGGGACTGTTCTCCATAGAGCATTAGTGCCCCTTGTGTGACATTGAGGCACAATGTCCGATACACCATGATGAAGAGTATCCCGACCTGGTGTCCATAACTTCAGAGAGTCCATCTCTGATGTTCCAGTAGCATTGGCTCCAAAACTGGGTGATCCCGAGTCCCACTTGGTCCAGTGGTTCTATAAATTTTCCCAGATGATCCATTAATACAATAAAGAATATCCCTGGTGGTCTGGTGGGTTCATAAATAATATCCTCGGTAATGTCACAGGTTAATACATGAAATGCATGATGTCCTTGGTGGGTTGATGAGAACATCCTTGGTCTTCACCACATTACTGCTGGTGGTCTAGGGGTTAAATATATTATACCTGATGGTCATAGAGGTGACTTATATTTGTTGGGTGAATCACATTTTCTATGGTGATCTAGGGGTTAATTACATTATCATGTTTAAGGGTTTACATATATTATCCCAGGTGGTCAAAGATATCATCTCAGGGGGGGTCTAAGGGTTGTGCTGGTGATCTAGGGGTTAAATGCATTATTTTTGCTGATCTGCAAAACATTTTATTGCCCTTGGGGGTCTATTGTTTTTAGCATTAGCCATGGTGGTCTAAGGGTCAGTTCACACAGACTTTCCTGGTGCTGATTTTGACACGAAAAACGCATCTGAATCAGCGCCGAAAATGGGAGGCGTTCCGCGGAACATTCCACGGAATGTTTTTTCCTGCTGCGATTTCCGCCTCTGACCTCCCATTGAATTAAGCGAGAAACGCCATGGAAAAAAAAAACTCAGAAAAATACGTATAGGCAGCTCAAACTTCCTGAAGGAATTCTGAGGCCGATATTTTCTGCCTGCAAAAAAACTCTGTGTGAACCAGGCCTAAGAGTTAACCGCATTATCCCTGGTTCACTTGGATTAACTAAATTTTTCCAGGTGGTCTAGGGGTTCACTTAGTCGTCCACATCGACCCAGCAATGTTCGGATATACTATATATACTGTAATAAACAACAAAAACAATAACGCAATGTTGATGCCAAATGTAAAGGATCTGCCAGGCACCACTTCTGTGTATACGCCCATAGGTAATCAGTCTGCACCTGCTTCTATGTCTCTGAGACTGACTCCATCTTCCACCACTCGGGATGGCAGGCTTAGGAGTGGGAGAGCCTATCACAGCCTGGCCAGACGGAGCTAGCTCCCGCCCTCTGTCTATTTATACCTGCCTTTCCTGTTCCTCCTTTGCTTGTGATTCTTTCCGTGTGGTTTCCTGGCCCAGCTACAGCTCCTACTATTTGATCCTGCTCCATACTGACCCTGGCTTACTGACTACTCTCCTGCTCTGCGTTTGGTACCTCGTGCTCTCCTGGTTTGACTCGGCTCGTTCACCACTCTTGTTGCTCACGGTGCTGCCGTGGGCAACTGCCCAATTTCCCTTAGCTTTGTGTTCCCTTGTCTGTTTGTCTCGTGCACTTACTGAGCGCAGGGACCGCCGCCCAGTTGTACCCCGTCGCCTAGGGCGGGTCGTTGCAAGTAGGCAGGGACAGAGTGGCGGGTAGATTAGGGCTCACTTGTCTGTTTCCCTAGCCCCCATCATTACACCAAATATCTGTGTCCCTGTGTAGCATCCAGAACTGTTGAGAGTGGTCTGTGAAGTCTGGAGAGGCAGTCTCTTGTGCAGCAGACAGAAGTTCCTGAAAACATAACTCTGCATATATCTACATGTACTAAAATCCTACCTCCCAACTGTCCCGTTTCCTGTGGGATTGTCTCAAAAACGGACCTTGGAGGGGCGGGATTTATGCAAATATGCTAAAAAGTGGGCATTTCTAGGAAGGTTTGAGGGCGTTCCTCAACCGTCTAGGGGTGGGGCTTAACATGACATGTGAATTGGGGTTCAAAAGTTGGCAGCGGAATTATTTTTAACCCCTTTATTGCTCTAGACCACCAGGGATGTTACTATTAAGCCCGTCACTGCCGTAGATGACAAAGGATTTTCCATGGGAAATGAAGAAATGATTTCTCCCAAATTTTTGGAGAAATAACAGCAAAATATTTTTTACCATCTTCATTTATTTTTTTTATACGTGAAGATGTAAGTTCCAGGTAGGCTGGCAGGATGGGACCAAAGATGCGCCATAGTTGTTTGTGTCCACCCTTCGACAACCTAAAATAACATACAAGCCAAATATACGATGATAGAGCAACAAGGAGAAGAACATTCCTCCCGTTTTGGCGACATTGTTGGGCCGGTGGAGAGGGAAACCTCCGTGCAAGGTTACACCAACCATTGGGTGCGGCCAACCCCTTGAGCCTCATAGTACATGGCATTGATGTGACGGAGCATATATTTAACTTCTGAGCCTTTTGTACGTTGCTTTATTGTAGAACGTCTTTTGGTTTTACTGCCAGTAGATCTTTTTGTACGAAAGGAAAAATGATACATTCTCAGAGGAGAACTTGAACAATGAGGAGCCAACATGCAGGCAGAGCCGGTTGCTCGAGTCAAGTGACCTCATTATATCATTAGATTCTTAGGTCTTTCAAGAACATCTCAGTGACGTTGATTAATTACTGAATAGGATTTATGATCAGTGTGGAAAAAGTAACGGCCTCCTCAACTTAAAAAACCGGTTACACCAAGCAAGAACTGTAACCAGACTCCTGCCGTTAGTCTATCGAAGAATTTTTGGCCTTTTTTCCCCGCAGAATTGGTTAATCTAGACATATGAGTAGCGTAGAGTTTCCTGCATGAACTGAGCATCTATGACCAGACCCATCTAAAACTGTTCTTCTCATGTAGACCTGCTTTCGGGTTTCGGGGTCATTGTCTTGCCACATGCCTCAATTACACTTCAGCTTGAGTTTATGGACGAATGATCAGATGTTCTCTGGTTCAGCGGAGAATTCATGATTCCTAATAGCGAGAGGTCCCGGTATTGAAGAAGTAGACCATTGCCAGGCCATGGCACCACCACCACCACCACTGTGTGTGTTGGATTTGCTTTAGAGTAGGGCGCCCTGATAGGGGTAGCGGTGAGAACACCAGATGCCACAACTATTCCATGACACAATGTTTCTCTACGGGGTGAAAGTGAAGGTCAACAATTGCAAGAACTCCAACCATTTAAAGTCCCGTAATTTTACCACCACCGTCCCCATGAAGCCACCACGGAGCTCTTGCACGACACTGAACACGATGGGACCTTTGTTGACCATGGAGCTCCACTTCTGACTTGTTTAGCCATAGAATGTGTGGGGATCATATAAGTTCCCGGTTGAGTTGTCACTTCTGGCCACTCCCCCGAGGACTCACCACTGCTCAAGTGTACTCCATTAGGATAATGGCTCTCGCTGCTGTTTGGTAGAGCTCCGAAACCTTCAACGGTCCCATATTTTGAGACTGATCTAGTTCAAAAACTTTAGGAGGTACAACCAGTTATTGAGTAACTTTTTGTTCTTGGGTGATATGGGTGTTGGATAACTTTTTTGGGATGGATCCTTGACATGTGTATGTCCGGCATAAGATCCTGTGGGAATAATTTTTCTCTTATAGGACAATATTTGTCTTACTGGGGACAGACGTTCTTATCGTGAGTCATGTGCACTCAGCTGATTAATAAAAACATAAGTCACAATGAAAGGAATCTCCCTTCTTATCAGCACACTTAATCCTCCGCAGGGACAGATGTGTTGATTTAAAATGGCCGCCCGTACAATCTGCGGTGTCTTTTGTATGGTTTTCCACGCCGATTTGATTCTGAAGTCCATTCGCTTGTTTGTGATCGATCACTTGTCAGCAATGTAAACACCCAAACAATGTGCAAGAAGAACGCCTTCAATGTGTACAACGTAAAGACTGCGAATGTCAATATACAATGAAGAGGTCCGGTAAAGGTCACGTCATACTTGCCTATGAAATATAATTTGAGCATGGTGGGAAATTTTTATTCTGAGTAAACCACGCCCGTAAGTATAGTCCTTGCCCCCTTAATGCCAGGCCTCCATTACCAGCGCCATCCAAGTGACCTGATAAACCGGGCCAACAGAACTTCCCTATAAACAATGCCAGTAGAGTGCCCCTCTAAGTGCTGATAGAGTGCCCCCTTAAACAGTGCAAGCACTCCCACAAACCACAGTGCCAGCAAAGTGCCCCCATTAAATTACTGCCAGCAGAGCGCCCCCTCACAAACGGTACAACCATGGTCCTATAGAATGATAAAATTATGGCTGCCTGCATCGGCCACTAGGGGGCTCCATTTAGAATCAAAGGGACCAATCTAAATACATTGACAGTTTGCTCCCCCTAGTGGCACAATCTTTTTGTGAGAGTCTGTGAAGTCTGGATAGGCAGTCTCTTGCACAGCAGACAAAAGTTTCTAAGCAGGTATCTACATGGACTAAATTGGTGGTCACCCAGACAGACAGGAAGTCAAGTGGTTGCCGGACAACCTAAGGGCTCCTCCACACGTAGCGGAATTGCGGACGGAAAATACGCAGCGATACAGTAGCAGCAAAGTGGGTGAGATTTAACATATCTCTTCCACACGCGGAGTAAAGTTCCCGCGCAGAAATTGACCTGCTGTATTTTTCGTACATGTCATTTCCTGCTGCGGAAAGTGTCCAGAATCGCTGCGTTTGTCACCATCTCCCAACATTGAGAAAAACGGCGCAAAAACGCGCACCATTTTCTGCAGCAATTCCGTTACGTTTGGACAAGCCCTAAAATAACACACAAGAAAAACACACTAAGGGCTCGTCCACACGTAACAGAATTGCTGCAGAAAATGGCGCGCGTTTTGCATGCAGAATGGCGACCATATAGACAGTGTAAAAATTATGGATTTCAGGAGCGAGGTAACCTATATGCCCAGAGGTTCACTGCTAACACCACACTTCTTGGGTTGTTCTCTGTTGATGTTGATGGAAATTTTTAGCTCGATACCAAAAAAAAGTCAAACCGGCCCCTACAGTCTATATAGTAAATTCTTCACCCTTGCCCTAAAGAGCGAACAATGAGAGCTTTGAGTCCACCCACCCACCCAAACATATTTCCTGCACCCAAGTCCGTCATTGTGTACTGTGGGGATATGGGACGTCTCACGTAGTCCTACAGCCTGATAAAGACGGCCCTGCGAGGGGTCGATCTGGCCATCAGCCCACACCGGTCATAAACTCTAAACTCCGATTGCGACATTTTCTTCATGGGAAAATCCAACTTTTGTCTGAATTTGACTATAACGGTTCAGTTCTCACAATGAAGACCCCAGGACAGCAGACGGGACGTCCCAGTGTTTTGTTTTTTTATATATATAATTGCGTTTTATAGATTCTTAGTGAGTCCATTGGTCTTGTCATTTGGTTGGTGCTGATGTCACGGCTGCTTCTAACCATGTATGTAACTTTTATTTTGTTTGCTTTTTGTCGTGTTTAATTCATTTGGTTAAGTCAGGATTATTTTTGTTTGTCTTTTTTTTTGCTTTCTTGTTGTTTTATTGGGTACGGTTTAAATTTTGTATTTACGTTTTTGTTTTAGGTGTTTGTATGGTTTTTTTTGTTTTTGTTTATTTTGTTGGCTTGGATGGGATTGTTTTGTATATTTTTATTTTTGTTGGGATAGAGTAAGTAAGGATTAGATTTTGTATTTTTGTAGGTTTTTTGTTGTATTTGTATTTATTTTATTTGTTTGGTTGGAGTGGTTAAGGATTATTTTTGTATTTTTTTTGTTTGCTTTTTATGTGGTTGGGTTGAATCAGAATTGGTTGTTGTTTTTTGTTGTTTTTGTTTTAATTAGAGCGGATATGAATTATTTTTGTATTTTTCGTTTGCTTTTTATGAGGTTGTGTTGAATAAGAATTGGTTGTTGTTGTTTTTTTTTGTTTGTTTGGTTGGAGTGGATAAGAAATATTTTTGTATTTTCTGTTTGCTTTTTATGAGGTTGATTTGAATGTGAATTTTTTTTGTTTTTGTTTTAATTAGAGTGGATATAAATGATTTTTGTATTTTTTTTGTTTGCTTTTTATGAGGTTTGGGTAATTAAGAATTGGTTGTTGTTTTTTTTAGGTGGGTCCTTTTTTATTCCCCTTAGAACTTTTTACAATACTTATATGTTTGTCCCATGTACCTAAAGGGTTATTCCCATCTCAAACATTTATTCCGTATCCATAGCATATTCAGAGCATATCGAAAGAGGCTTTAACCCTGAACTCTGTTTATTCCATCTTATGTGTTTATACTGTGGTATGTATGGGGGGCGAGGACGGGGGATGGGGGGTTCTTAATTCCAGCTTTATATGGTACAGATGGATTTTATGAAAAGTTAATCTTCATCTGTGAATTGGGTCAGGGCCAGCGTCAGCACAGAGTAAACCAGATACCACGGCCCACTGGACTTAGGTGCCCATATTGACCTAGCTAAACATCATTCTAGCCAAGCCTTGGGTGGGGTAGACAGGGGCGCCACTGTAAATCTCTTACGCAAGGGCCCGTATACACTTTATGGCTAAATATATGTGGACCCCAACCAGCACACCCATATGAGCTTACTGGGCAAAGTAATGGGCCGAACTCTGAAAAACAGCCCCAGACCATTACCCCTCCTCCACCACATGTTACAGTAGTCACTACACTATGTATTTTGGTAGGTAGCATTCTCCTGGCATCCCCCAAACCCATATTTCTCCATCAGACTACCAGATAGTGAGCTGTGACTCATCTCTCCAGAGTCCAGTGACGACGTGCTTTACACCACTCCAGCAGCTGCTTGGCATTGAGCATACTGATCTTAGGTTTGTGTGCAGCCACCATGGAAACCCATTTCGTGAAGCTGCGGACGCACAGTTCTGGTGCTGATGTCTCTGTAGTCAGTGATACAATAGAGGATAGGTGATTATTACACGTCACTCGCTTGGTGGCTGGACTGTCGTTCCATTTCCACTTCACAACAATAGCACTTACTTACTGCTTGCACTGGGTGTGGCTGAAACACATGTACTCAATAATAAGTAGGGGGGTTCACATACTTTTGACTATATCTGTAGCCACCTCTGATGTCCCACAGAAGGACTGGCACCCGCTCCTCATGGCATTTACGCTGTATAACTTGGATAACTTGCATAACGACACTCAGCCACGTCTGCACGGCACGGATCAAGGACAGTCTTGTAAGATTGCCATCTCCTTTTACGAGGTAAGTATCCTTGTCACATTATTAATCATTTATTGGGATTATACTGTTGTTTATTTGCTAGGGACACATTCTAGTACAGATATAATGTGTGGCAGCTGACCACAACAACCAATCAGATTCCAGTATTGTGTGTCAAGTTATCAATGATCTGATTAATAACTATGGGCAAAAGGTTGACTTCTTTTTTGCGCCATTTCCTTTTCTATGAAGTCAATTGTGTTTAGTGTAATGTAGTAGTCATCGATACAAAAGAAGATCTTTACACACAAAATGATAATGGCGACACAAACACCATACGCAAACACACAACCCTTCCGCCACTCTTCGCCTGCCGCCCTAGGTACATGCCTGGATATACATACTATATCAATCAGAGGTCGCAGGCAGCAGGAAGAAGCCCACCACCTTGCCGCTTGCTTTTGCCACCTTGTATACTGCCTTGTAGGAGTGTCACAATACCAGAATTTGGACTACCGATACTTCGTGTAGTATTGCGATTCTCGATACCAGAACAATACTTTGCCAACAATAACAAGAAAAAAAAAGTTCTTCCATTTTCTGATGTGAGGCGCGAGGTGTGATGAATTATGAGTATGTGTATATTTTATGTATTGAGACTTTTATTTTAATGTTTGTTGTAAAAAATTATTATTTTTTTTACATTTTTTAATGTAACATTACGTTAATTATTTTTTACTTTTTATTTTTAACCTTTAATGTACCGGCATATATCTATATACTGATAGTACACAGGCATATATCTATATACTGATAGTACACAGGCAGCTGTTACCTCAGTATGTCCTAACAACAGGAAACATGGTCAGGCAGCCCTGGGGTCCTTCAATAGACCCTGAGCTGTCTGCCCATATATGGTATGTCCCTCGATCGTGTCACAGGGGTCCCCCGAATCATTTTCCCCTTGAATGTTGGGGGAAGCTTTGATCGCAGCATTCAAGGGAATAGCGGCGGAGATGAGGGGTTTCTCTGATCTCTGCCGGGGCTGAGATTGAACAGCCATTGCCCGCTCCTGTGTCCTGACAAGTGTGCGCGATCAGCATGAGGTGATGCGGCCGGCGCTGCACTAAAGATCGGCGGCACTGGCATTGTAGACAGAAAATGGGGGTGTTTTGCAGTGCGACCGCCATGTTCTCTATCTTCAGCGCCGCCGCTCATTAATGCAGCGCCGGCCGCATCACTTCATAATGACCTTGCGCACACTTGTCAGGACACAGGGGCGGCCAATGGCTGCATCACACATGTATCACACACCCGCAGCCCTGCTCTGACTGCATTCATGTATTATAATACCGCAACCGCACCGCTTAGTATCAAAATACATGAATTAACGGTATTGAACCGTTTCAGGGTGCACGGCATCGAAATAGTATTGAAATATCGATGCATCGTGCAACCCTACTTCCTTGAATGCTCTGCTGACTTTTGTCACGGTCTAGGATAAGCAACTAAGGGGCGACCAGTTAACCCTAAAACATCTGAACACCATTGGTTCCATGGTCCGTCAATATACTTGTGAACCCTAAGAAAATTGGTGGGGTCTGTCCTTCCCAAAATTGAGTTCTTCTCTGCTATTTACAGTGCAATCAAATTGGTTATGGTCAGTTTTTACATGGAAACCATCAGCAGGTAGGCTACATGAAGTTGGTGGATCCTTTTCTGGTATTGTGTATCCCCTGACTCGAAGACATGCGCATAGTCTAATTACTAATACTCAGGGCTTATTCAGACGACCGTGTCCGTTTTACTTCCGCAAACAATGGACCATTTTTCATCTGTGTGAAGGTCCTCGTTGCGTCCGTCTGTGTTCAATGTGTCCATTTTTTTACTTCCCCATGTCATACGTTTCTCTCACCCCCAAAAAAATTATCTGACGGTGTCTGTGTGCT
Organism: Rhinoderma darwinii; assembly: GCF_050947455.1. Classification (NCBI taxonomy): domain Eukaryota; kingdom Metazoa; phylum Chordata; class Amphibia; order Anura; family Rhinodermatidae; genus Rhinoderma; species Rhinoderma darwinii. Next base: position 8,975,602 of record NC_134688.1, read on the forward strand.
GTCCGTTTTATTTTGCGCCACCATTGACTCGAGCCTAGGATACAAGATGGATAGAAGTGATTTTCCCGTGGCCCGTGTGAAAAAACGGTCGTGTAAATGCCCCCATTGACTATAATGGGTCTACGTGCTGTCCGTGACGTGAAATACGCTCTTCTGAATAGTCCCTTACATGGTATATTACTTGTGTATTTATTCATGCAGGAAGGATTAAGGGGTTAATGGGTCAGACACGAACGCCATTCACTTGTCGGCAGAGCTTATGTTGGTGGGATTCACTGACAATCTAATGTAAACGAGGGCAGCTTGACAATATCCCGACACCAATTCTTCGTTGCAGCGGGGTATCACCCTATGCCATAAACATGAACTCTTTGCCAATCTGGACCTGCTTATTTATGAGGGAGGAGGCCGCGGTACGTTTAACAACATCCTATGCGCATGGTTATCTTGACAAATCAATTAACAGCAGCTTGCTGATGGTTTCCACACAATTTTAAAGCTATGGAAACATAAAATATGTTATCGGTTCGGTAAAAACATTGACACCATATACCACGAGTGTGATCGCAGGCTGCGTAGGTGTCTCGAGCGCTGAGTATATACGTTTTTGTAAGATAAGAGTCATAAAACGGGGTGCGTCCGGTGTCACACGGCGGTTTATCACACACGGTCAACACAAATCTTTCTCCTCTGTAAATACTGGTCAAATAAACAGCTGCCTAATTATTTCTGTGTGTGCCGAGAAGCAGATGTAAGTCCGGGATGATTACCCGGGTATAAAGTTTCATGTGAATGTCAGAGCGTCAGCAGTGCGGCGAGACGTCGTGTACCAGCCGGGCTCAATCTAGGAGGGTCGCTGGATATGTCGTCCGTCTACAATGACACGCAGCTGTGCCCTTCATTCCTGACAATTTGACAAACATCCTGGGACATCGGACGGGGCAGTCATCACATCCACGCTCAGTTCTGCAGCTTTCTAATAAACTTTGTGTTGCAATTCATCACCATGTTCAAGATCTCTGCTCACTGTCAGTGTATGGGAGCATACTTGTTTACAGCCAAAGGATGAGAATCTGTCCTGATCAGGTATAAATGACACAAGAGCCGATATCGCTGTCCCTGGTACCGCTATGGGGGCACTGTGGCTGTCACTGTTATGGGGACACATAGTTGTCATCGTTATGGGGACGCTATTGCTGCCACTGTTATGACGGCACTGTGACTTACACACTATTATGGGTGAATCTGTGGTTGATACTGTTGTGAGGACATCTGTGACGGACACACTGTTATGGGGACATCTGCGGGCTGGGGCGTAGCTAAAGGCCCATGGGCCCTGGTGCAAGAATTCAGCCTGGGCCCTCCTACCCCTCCCCAACACCACCAGACCCCTGTGCACTCCTATGCACAGCTGCCTTGCACGACAGCCCCCATGGATGCCCCCACAGTATAATGCCCCCCATGGCTGCCTCCACACAGTATAATGCCCCCCATACAGAATAATGCCCCCATAGCTGCCACCCACAGTATAATGCCCCCATACAGTATAATGCCCCCATAGATGCCCACACACAGTATAATGCCTGCAATAGCTGTCCCATACATTATAATGCCCCCCATACAGTATAATGCCCCCCATACAGTATAATGCCCCCTCAGCAGCTACCATATCAGCCCCCTCCCATACCCACTATAATGCCCCCATATGTGCCTTATAGAAAAATAATAACACAATTACTTACTTATGGTGGATCCTTCTCCTCCTCTGCACTGTGCTGTGAGTGACTCGGCCAGACAGGCGCAATGATGTCACTACATCACACCTGCCTGCGCCAAGCTGCTCACGAGCCGATGAACTGTATCTGCGTCCTGAGGACGCAGATACAGTTGGAAGCAGGACCAGCGCGGTCAGCGCTGTGTGGTAACGGGGGGGGGGGGGGGCTGTCACTCATCTACTTTCCTGAATATCTAGGAGACTCACAATTTACTAGGGGGTATTACTGAATACAAAGTGCTGTCTAATGGGATGGGGCAGTATTTGTGGGGGTGTGGTCTGATTATATGAGGGCGGAGCTTATGTGAGAAATTTACTCCACATCTACATTCTCCGTAAATATTTTCTTATACGTAGACGTCGTCATATTAAGCGTCTTTTGGCCGTCACATTTTATCGACTGCATTTACGACCATATATTACCGTATATTTCCTGCGTTTGTGACCTTCTTATTTGTGATGCGCCAGGTATCGGCGCCTCTTCTATTTATTCATATAGTGGATTTATAATGTGCAGCTCTGAATATGTCACGACTGCCCAGTAAAATAATGACGTACGTGGGGGGTTCCAGTGTCCCAAATAACCCCCAGTCGTCAGTAAAATGAGCCACCTGACCAATGATATTATGTTTATTTCCAGACAGACGGAAGGTAATTACTGTAACAATTTATAAATCACCGAGAAGATACATTGTAACGAAAAACAGGAAACTGTATCAAATATAAGATAGAAATAGACAGCGAGGAAGTCATGACCCTAGAGACTCCTGAAGGATCCCTTTATAGCTGACGTTTCCTGGGATTGTCTCTATATTTGAGGCTACAAGTATTAATCAGGACAATAAGACAATGAAATAGCCGACATATGTGGAGTGGTTACTGAGGAGGAGATATGTTGTAGTCACGTCTGACTCTTATCTGGTAAAATACAATGTTTCTGGATGAAATCTAGGCTTTATAGAGATATATTTGCTCCATTTGGGCTCTGATTATGGAAATTCAAGCAAAAAATGGCAAGTTAAAGAAAAGTGGACATGCCCTTTAAGAATTAAAGGGACAGTATCCTAAATTCTCTTTTAATTGTTTGCATGTTTACAATAATATAAGAGACTGCTGTACTTTTTAATATATTAAATATCTATAGAAGACAAGATTGTTCATCCAGAGAGAGAGAGAGAGAGCGAGAGGAGGTCTCCTAATCTAATCTTATATAGTTCTGAAGACCCCGTGAATAAACACGTCCAATAATATTCCAGTAATATTCTGTGATCCTTTATAATAACAATATTGTTTCCACACATGTGACAGTACAGGGCGCGTTCAGTCGCTGAATTGAGCTCTTGACTCTGCTACATGTGAGATCAGATAGTGAGGTGTTAGTGTCACCAGGTGTCATGCGGAGATGTTGGTGGGAAAATCTCTCACTGCAATAACAGCTCTGTTATCTATGAAGGTATTTTGGACTTTGCTGTAAAGTTGTGAGGCCGGATTATCAGATTCTGGATTAATGGAAATGATTACTATATATTATATAGTCTATGATGGGAATACCCCTTTAAGGGGTTAATAGTAAGGACAGAGTTGGACCAGACCAGGAGTCAGTTTGACACTTTTAGTGGCCCAAAACAAAATAACCCAAAAAGTTGGGCAACACTGGCAAATTTTTAGAAACATTGGACCTTAGAATTTGGCCGGGGCTGATCTTGGCTCATGTCCTGACTCATCAAAAACAAGAACAGTTTTATATCTATGGAGTTCGGGGGCTGGGTTTTCTTTTGGCCCCTGGTTGGCCCTTTCAGGGGCAAATATTTGCGAGCACTTACACCCGCTATTTAATATTTTTTAATGAATTTTTGTCATGGATTTTGCCCTTTTTGTTCCTCTACTTTCTTCTGTCTTGTTTGGACTATGACACAAATCGAAATTTGATCTATCGATCCCAATGTGGACAGGGGGCCTGGGCGAGTCGGTCTTCCGGTTGATATGTACGAGTTTATCGGTAGTTTTTGTTTGGTTTATTGGGTTACTTATTTCAGAGCCTTTGTTTATACGGCGCTGATATATTGTGAGTGCGGAGGACAGAATATATCACTCACATCAGCCCGGGGGGAGATCACAATGTAATCTGAGACACACGGGGGTCAATATTATAAAGAGTCAATTAAAAGTAAGTTTTTGGATGAAGCTAAAGAAGTCCACATGAGGGAGAGCATATGTAGATGTTGACCTTGAACCCAAGACTGCTTCAAGACGACAATGCAACCACATACCTACCAACTTTTTAAAATAAAATATGAGCTAACGTTAGACGTTTTGCACAAAAATGTGTCATATAAAATTATATTTATTTGGGAACTTAGTGGCAATTTATGATATTAGTCAGTTGTTGGTAACAAGTATCAATATATTTACACCATGACACTTGGTGTGTAGCCTTGGCGAAGTCTGTTGAAATTTGTGTAATTATTTGAGCTTTGTATGTATTATTTTTCTAGGCACTGTATGGCATTATCTGGGACCTGTATGTATTATTTATCTGGGCACTGTATGGTCCTATCTGAGACCTGTATGTATTATTTATATTGACACTGTATGTCAGTATCTGAGACCTGTATGCACTATTTATCTAGGCACCGTATGGCACTATCTGCACTATTTATCTGGGCACTGCATGGAACTATCCGAGACCTGTATGTATTATTTATCTTGGCACCGTATGGCACTATCTGAGACCTGTATGCACTATTTATCTGGGCACTGTATGGAACTATCTGAGACCTGTATGCACTATTTATCTGGGCACTGCATGGAACTATCTGAGACCTGTATGCACTATTTATCTGGGCACTGTATGGCACTATCTGAGACCTGTATGCACTATTTATCTGGGCACTGCATGGAACTATCTGAGACCTGTATGCACTATTTATCTGTGCACTGTATGGCACCATGTTAGACCTGTATGCACTATTTATCTGGGCACTGTATGGCACTATGTGCGATATGCATGTATTATTTATCTTGCCACTGTATGGCACTATCTGAGACCTGTATGGACTATTGATCTTGGCACTGTATGACACTATCTGAGACCTGTATGTGTTATTTATCTGGGCACTGTATGGTGCTACCTGAGACCTGCATGGCATGCATTATTTATCTTGGCACTGTGTGGCACTATCTGAGACCTGCATGTATTATATATCTTGGCATTGTATGGCACTATCTAAGACCTGTATGTACTATTTATCTTGGCACTGTGTGGCACTATCTGAGACCTGCGTGTATTATATATCTTGGCACTGTATGGCACTATCTGAGACCTGTATGTACTATTTATCTTTGCACTGTGTGGCACTATCTGAGACCTGTATGCACTATTTATCTTGGCACTGTATGGCACTATCTGAGACCTGTATGCACTATCTTTATGGGCACTGCATAGAACTATCTTGGTAATGTGTGGCATTATCTGGCCAACATATTTATTTATTGTTTATAGATAGGGTGGAGTTCAGCTTCCTACTGTATCTCCTATAAGTTTCTAATTATGTAATTCATTTGACTCCATCGAGTCCAAAAACTATACCGCAAAGTCATTCTGTATTGTCCTATATCTGACACAGAATTTCCAGGTACTGTGGAATTCTAAAATGTTATGATTGTGGTATATTTTATTGTGGAATTATTATTAATAATATGGTGCAATTAATTTTGTCTACTTCTATGCGTCTGTTTGTAATCTGAAATTGTTACATGATGTCTTTATCTAAATTTATTCTTATATTTTTTATTCTAGAGGAGGAACCACATGAGTAAACCATGAATAATACCGAAATAATACCAGAAAATTCCACGTACAGGTGTAAATTCGATGAGGATTTTAAATATGTTCTCCTTCCGGTGTCGTACGGGATTGTGTTCTGCGTGGGCCTCGTTCTCAACATTTTGGCCCTTTACATCTTCCTATTCCGGATCAGACCCTGGAATGCGTCCACCACCTACATGTTCAACTTGGCCATCTCGGACATGCTGTACATCATTTCGCTGCCTCTCCTCATATACTATTATTCCCAAGGTGACAACTGGCCGTTTGGAGTGGCTCTGTGCAAGATTGTCAAATTTTTGTTCTACACCAACATGTACTGTAGCATCTTCTTCCTGCTTTGTATAAGTATCCACCGTTTCCTTGGCATCTGTTACCCAATGAAGTCACTTGGTTGGCTCAAAGTTCGGAATGCCCGGATTATATCTGTCATTGTTTGGGTTCTAGTAACCGCCTTCCAGTCCCCTATATTATACTTTGTGACCACCAGCACCAATGGGGAAAACACAATTTGCCACGACACGTCTAGTGTGGATTTATTTGATATGTTTGTGGTGTACAGCTCGGTGAACTTGGCCTTGCTCTTCTGTGTCCCTTTCGTGGTCATCATTGTGTGCTATGTCTTGATGACCCGAACACTTCTGAGGCCATCAGCAGCCTCTCCCCAGACCTCCAATTCCAAGAGGAAGTCCATAAAAATGATCATTATTGTATTATTTGTTTTTATTATTTGCTTTTTACCCTTTCACGTGAATCGCACCCTTTATTATTACTTTCGAAAGCTAGATCTGGACTGTCCTATCTTAAATGCTATCAACGTGGCCTACAAAGTCACAAGGCCACTGGCCAGTGCCAACAGTTGCTTTGACCCAATCTTGTACTTTCTGGCCGGTCAAACAGCTCGAAGGAATATTATTTCGAGAAGTCAAATCACAAAAGTCAAAAACAAATTCACAAGTTATGTACAAGAAAATACTTGGAGTTCCGTTACCAATGGAAATATTGGTGACCATACCTCGACCCCTAGTCCATGTCCTACAATAATCACCAGTATGTGAATGCCACAATAATGAGAGTCCATAGAGCTTATAGGTTGACACTTTATAGGAGGTGACTTTGACTTCGCACCATCACTAAATCATGGAAGTACCTTCTCCCGGAAGACCTTCTTAAAGGAGCTTCCAACATCAATTATTCATTCATAGTGCCTTCAGCTATCTATTTATTTGGAAATTGATTGGTTGAACATTATATGGTTACTTCTGGGAGTGAATGGTCATAACAGATGGTGAAGAACATAGTCGGTGACTGGGAATGATGGATTAGTGTGTAGAGGGGTTGGACATGATTGACTTCCATCCACCATGAGGGAGCTTGGTATACTTTCCTGGCTTCAAGGTCGATAGCAGCAGAACCCGATGGGAGTGGTTGTAGTTGTCGGACTTGTGTATGTTGAAAGACTGATTGAATGTTTAGTCTTGAGGGATGCAAAGTAGTTCTCCAATATGAAGAAAACTGACTCCCTAATGCCTTTTTTAGGTGTCAACCCTGTTAGTCAATGTCCTACCTTTTAAGGTTGTGTTCACACGGTGATCCACGTGTATAAAATGTACATACCGTTGATTTTGGAAAGCACTCACATGCATTGAGGTTGGAGTACTAGTGGATTCTGTCAGGTTGTAGATGCAGAATCCGCACGGTGTGAACATAGCCCAAGGAACCTTGAAACATGATTTGGGTCACCAGCCGAACCCGAGACACACTGTTTCTGAGTCGTTGCTCCTCGTCAGTACTGAGTAGGGTTCTGGTTGGATGTGGGAGATGCCATGTGTACTGTCTCACAAAAAAGGTGCTGATTCTCCTTGTGGAGGTCCAGCTAGTAAGGAATATCTTTTGTGACTGGTCGTCTTGAGGGAATGACCCTAAACTTTATAGGTGTTTGTTATCGGACCATGAGGGACTGGGGGTGTTGGACTTGAGTCTTCGGGGTGTTGACTACTAAATTAACTTAAGTTTGAAAAAGTTTTTAAACTCTTTGAAGTTTGTCTTGAGAGGGACTGAACTTGTCGAACTTGAATCTTTGGAAAGTCGATGGTTGGGGAGACCGATGCACCGGGAGCGGCTGAATTTTATGTAATTTTTAAGAAGATAAAAAAAATTGCCATTTAGTAGAATTTTACCATTTAAATAGAGGTTGTTAAACTTTATGGTTTATTTGATATGATTCGGACCACATACAACCCATTTTATATAATGAATTTTGTATATGCCAAGTAACTGTGTAAATATAAAGTTTATAGATGACAGCATGGAAATAAATCCACACCAAACACCATATAAAGTTTGCAAGCAATAAAATAAATTGCAGTTTACTAGAATATTTTGTTCATCATTTATTGTTATACAATGTGTAGAAGGTTTTTCTGTTTACTGATCTTTTTCTCCATATCTGGTTCTGGATGATTCATTTTAATGCAATACCTATCCCTTACACTAGGTGGAGCCAACTACTATGCGGGCAAACTCACAGTGCCACATTTTTTACCCATGACCACTACCCCAAACATCTGCATCTGTTTGAAATGTCTTTAAGTGGGTAACAAGTGGCAACCACCCTGATCATTATCTTGTGGCGCTCACAGGAGTCGTTGCCTTCTCTTCTTCCTTCAAGGGAGATGCCAGAATCCGGTGCTTTGCAGAAGTGAATCATGGTCCCTAAGGGGTCTAAGTCCAGGACTATAAAAAAAACATTTGGGAGATGGAAAAAAGGGACAGGTATATGCAGAACACTGTGGATATCTTTGCAAGTAGATCAGATGCCCCTTCCAGATACTGCAGTGCTCCCATAACAGTGCCAGCCATGGTACAAAGCCCCCATAACAGTGCCACAGTGCATTTATAACAGAGCCACAAGAAGTGCACTGTAACAGGGCTAGTCATGATGCCCCTCGGACAAACCACCCATAACCAAAGTACCCCATAACTATACCAGTCACAGTGGACCTACAACCGACCTAGCCACCGTGCCACCCAGAGCAGACCAAATTATAGTGCCATTCAACAGTGCCAGTCTCCAAAATAGTGCTAGTCACAGGACACACCTACTTACCAGGCTCCTCCCCTTGCAGGAAGTTACATCAGAGCAGCAAATCAGAAGCAGCTCACAAATAACTCCCGTTTCCTGTCGTAACCGATTCTTACTTCTTCTGTAGGATATATTTTTGAATTGGGGACACTTCCGTTAATCTGGGATTTTTTTAATGTATGATGCTGTTCAGGGTTGAGGAGCCTTCTAAACTTAGAGGGGGGGATTAAAACAGATTTACTAAATATTTTGGTGCTTATGGTCACCCAACGCTGGGGTCCTGATCTATGTAAATTCTGTAAATATTTATGCAAATGTATCAGTGATCTGCAACCTGTGGCTCTCCAGATGTGGTGAAACTACAACTCCCAGCATGTATCTGTCAGACCACGTCATTAGTGGAAGTCTTCCTACATTGATCATTTATAATGGACTTTATTGTAAAATATTTGTTTTTTTTTCTTAAAATTTTTTGCCCGACTCTTTTTGAATAACTTTCTGAGGGGCGCTTGTAGAGGGGGGCCAGATCTGCTTTGTGCCACTCTCTCTGCTACTGGGTGGCTAGAACCTGTGCAGGACGACCCTCTACTGAGCAAACAAGGGGGTAGGGAACTGGCCCAAGGGTCATGGAGGGGAAAAAATACCAGGCTCTCCTGTCATTGGTGGCATCACCCAGCACCACAATGGGCCCTATTTTAATATTTTTCATTGAGCCCCTCTTTCCCCAATTGCTACAGTGAAGTTGCCCTCTTCTGAGCACTGTGACCTTGAGTCTTTTTGCTCCGACATCACCACCACTCCAAAAATCTAAGATAAATGTGGACAGGGCATGGACTGTTCTGAGATGTGAAGTTTTTTGTTTTTTTTGTAATTTAGGCTGTAATAATTATTTGTATATTTGTTTTTTGCAATTTTTATTTTTCAGGAAATATAAACAATTTACTGAAAAATGGCTCAGATTTCCCACTGTTGACCAGCAGGGGGAGCAAATCTGAAATGTGCTCCAGAAAAGCAACCTGTGAAACGGTTTCTGTAAATTAGGGCTGGCCCTTCTCCTTGGCAGCGACATCACATCTCACCTCCACTTTGTGGTTGTGTGCAAAAGGAGGGGAGGTAAAAACTGGCACCTGTCAGATTTTGACAGGTATATCATTGAACAATAAATAAGGTAAGCTATGATTAAGGACCCTAGTGGTCTGAAACGCGTAAGCGTGGTCCCGGGATTTTTGTTTTATCCCTGTTTTTAAAATGACCTAAATAAAATTGGATATTTTATATTCGAGTGCTGGATCTGCCTTTTCTACACATCATTTTTTTTTCAATAGCCTGCAGTCGACACAGGATCAGGTCAGGAGGATCTGCGAGCACCTTCAGCTTTTGGATTAACCATATACATTTTTGCATCAGTCAAGCATTTTGAAAAACGCATTGGAAAACGCAAATATAGCGTGGTGGTTATGAGGTGAGCAAAACTTTTGGTAAAACATTTTTCATTTTTCAATAAATAAGGTACCCACCACTGCTTGCTGACAAGCTCCAACACTCCTGCTATGAAAACTGCCGCTGGCTGCCTCCTGGACCCAGTACTTATAGCTCTGTGAAACGGCTGCTGCTGCCCGTCTCCTGGATCCACCACTGACAGCTCTGTGCACCTCGACCGCTGGCCGCCTCCTAGACCCACCACTGACAGCTCTGTGCGCCGACGCCTCTGGCCACCTCCCGGACCCACCACTAATAGCTCTGTGCACCTCGACCACTGGCCACCTCCTGGATCCACCACTGACAGCTCTGTGCACCTCGACCACTAGCCACCTCCTAGACCCACCACTGACAGCTCTGTGCACCGACGCCTCTGGCCACCTCCCGGACCCACCACTAATAGCTCTGTGCACCTCGACCACTGGCCACCTCCTGGATCCACCACTGACAGCTCTGTGCACCTCGACCACTAGCCACCTCCTAGACCCACCACTGACAGCTCTGTGCACCGAAGCCACTGGCCGCCTCCTGGACCCACCACTGACAGCTCTGTGCACCTCCACCACTGGCCACCTCTTACACCCACCACTAATAGCTCTGTGCACCTCGACCACTGGCCTCCTCCTAGACCCCCCCACTAATAGCTCTGTGCACCTTGACCACTGGCCTCCTCCTAGACCCACCACTGACAGCTCTGTGCACCTTGACCACTTACTGCCTCCTAGACCCACCACTGACAGCTGTGTGCACCGACGCCACTGGCCACCTCCTAGACCCACCACTAATAGCTCTGTGCACAGCCATTGGTAGCAACCTCCTGGACCCACCACTGATAGCTCTGTGCACCACCGCCACTGGCAACCTCCTGGACATACCACTGACAGCTTTGTGCACCGCCACCACTGGCAACCTGCTGGACCCACCACTGACAGCTCTGTGCACTGCCACTGGCCATCTCCTAGACACACTACTTATAGCTCTGTGCACCGCCACTGCTGGCCACCTCCTAGGCCCACCACTGATAGCTCTGTGTGCCACCACCGCTAGCCACCTCGCGGACCTGCCACTGACAGCTCCGTGCACTGCTGCCGCTGGCCACCTCCTAGGCCCACCACTGATAGCTCTGTGCACCGCCGCCGCTAGCCACCTCCCAGACCTGCCACTGACAGCTCCGTGCACTGTTACCGCTGGCCACCTCCTAGGCCCACCACTGATAGCTATGTGCACCGCCGCCGCTAGCCACCTCCCAGACCTGCCACTGACAGCTCCGTGCACTGCTGCCGCTGGCCACCTCCTAGGCCCACCACTGATAGCTCTGTGCACCGCCGCTGCTAGCCACCTCCCAGACCTGCCACTGACAGCTCCGTGCACTGTTACCACTGGCCACCTCCTAGGCCCACCACTGATAGCTATGTGCACCGCCGCCGCTAGCCACCTCCCAGACCTGCCACTGACAGCTCCGTGCACTGCTGCCACTGGCCACCTCCTAGACTCACTACTGATAGCTACATGCACCACCGCCACTGACCACCTCCTAGACCCACTACTGACAGCTCCGTGCACCGCCACCTCCTGGACCAATCACTGATCGCTACCACCACCGACGTGCATCCTCACACTCTTGGGTCCAGCTCCTCTGATCTCCAGTCTGTGCTTTAACTAAATTTGTTCTGGCTTCCAACATCATGGCGCCAAGCTACCCCTACTACTCCAGTGACGCTGTGAATGCGCATGTCATAAAATATGTGCAGTTCACAGCCAGCTATGCTTCCTGCATAGGAGATAGGGTCATCCACCATCCCTACTTTACTATGCCCTTGTTTCCATACAGCATCTGTGTAGGTGTCGTGCATGGGGAGACAAATCAGGAGAGGTGACAGGTCCTCTTTACTTCTGGCACCCCCCAGGCGAACAGCTGAATGAAGGGTCTGCGCCTTAGTACGACTCTCCTTCTCCACAACAACTCAACATTACCAAATGAGTGAGTGGGAACCAGTAGAAGAAGGAAACATCCTTCATCATGTCCTCTTGTTGCAGGCTCGTTCCCATGAGGTTCCCTTTCCTCTATGTAAGGATGTACGATGAAAAGATTTTAACAAGAGATGATCTGGTCTGATTTGCATTTTGGCCCAAAAAGTGATCAGTAGGTCAAGTGCTCTACATTCAAGAGCGGCTGTTACTTAAGAGTAGGCTCCCAATAAAAGAATGAGATGTCGAACAACAGGTAATACCGGTCAGGGACGGTTATTGTGAAGGTCTGTGTACACTACAGTGATTGATGTTGAGATTGATCTTGGTTCCCCTAAACGTCTTTATTGTTCCAATGGTTCCCGTTAATGGTTGCGTCAATATGGTAACGAAGAACACGGGCCAATGAGGAAATTAGTTCTTTGGGTTAAGCAATATGTAGCGTCTCAAGCCCCATAAACATCTTTCGTTTCAGACTAGACTTAAACCTGAACCATAAAAAGGGTCTTGACTTTCACTTCAAATTTCTCAGGTCTCGATACTAAAGTGGGTTTCAAATTTACCCATTGACCAGAAAACTTTTTAGCCTTGGTTCTAAGTTAAACCTTCTTAAAGTTTCAGTTTTCACTCAGACTTTAAGCCTCACCTCAGGTCATAGTCCGTCTTAAACCATCTCCTGTCTTGATCTTCTCAAGATTTGTTGTCCTTGGGCTTGAAATAAAAAATGGTATCTTAAGGCCATTGAACACATTTAGTCTTAGACTAGGCTTAAACTGTATCAGTCCTAACTTGAACTTTCCCGTTTCTATGTCTTCACTTGGACCTGATTATCCTTTGTCATTGCTTAGTCATAAGTATTGGGTCTCTCTTCAGCCACAACTACTACAAGTCTTGGCTTGGATTTAATATGGTTGCCCAAGATTGGATGAACATAGCTGCTTTCTTCCTGAAATAGCGCCACACCTGTCCATGGGTTGTGTCTGGAATTGCAGCTCCGCTCCTTTGACATGAATGGAGCAGAGCTGCAATCCCACACACAACCTGTGGACATATGTGGCACTGTTTCCGGAAGAAGGCGGCTATGTTATTTTAATCTTGAACAACCTCTTTAATCCAGTTTAGCCCAAAATCCAACATGAACCATTTGATGTCTACAAGTCTGGACCCAGATTTGGATTGATTGTATATAGGACTCCTTTGCGCTCTGGTTGGGCGGTGTATCACAGCACTGGAGTCTTAATATTGATACTCTAGTTATTAAAAAAACTTGATTATTAAATTAGTAAAGTTGGATATTTCACTTGCAAATTTGGAAATTAGAAACTTTAGAAGAAAATTAGGTCATTCGGAAGAAGAAGTCGCAGGTGTCGCTAAGATCTGCAAATGTTGAAATTTTCAGGCACCGATCTCCGATCTGTGACATGTGGGGGGAGGGGCATAATATCCAGATTGAAAGCAAAGTTTTTCAGCACATGAAACCCCAAAAATCGGATTGCGTGGTATGGGATGATTGTGCGATGCCTCCCGTTTGTTGACGTGCCAGTTATCTTACTTGTCGCAAACTGAGAGGACAGAATCCTTGACTTGAGAGACCTTGGTTTATGACTCCGGCAGATCGCTACGCGCCTAGTCCGAGATGTCTGTGCTGTTAAACGTTGCATGTCCCGGAGTTTGGGAGAACAACAATGAACAGGAATGACAGCAAGAGGTGCGGGGAGGTGAACCTCTGCACGGACGGATCATCTGATTGGAAGGATGGCGCGTAGTTATCCATTCTGTACTGCAAGTGAAATTGGACGTCACATCCCAAGCCTAGGGCGGCAACCAGTGTCGCCACAAACCATCAGAAGGCGTTTGCACGACATTGGGCTATGAGCCATGCGTCCAGATACAGGTTCTCCATTGACCACACGCCACCGCTATCAGAGGCTGCCATAGTGCACAGCAAGACGGCAATGGAGGCTTGAATGAAGGTCTATCGTCTCCAGGGATGGGTCCCCCTTTGGTCTCGAACGCAATGATAGCCAGAGATTGGGTTGGAGACAACGTGGGTAACGCCATTAAGAGGCCTTCACAAGGGAACGTCACAGCAGTCCCACTCTCGGGATTATGGTGTGAGGTGGCATAATGTACGGTAGCCGGACCCCACTAGTTTTCAGGTACACTAACAGCTCGATGATACATTGATTTGGTCGTGGAACCAGCAGTACGGCTGTAATGGCCACGGTCGCAGACCGCAGACCCCTTTCATCCTGCTGACGTCTTCCTCCCCGAGGATGCCAGCGCATGCTGCCGTCCTGTCCTGCAGTGACCACTAGGGTGCGCACATGAGCTAATTCCCGGCCTTAACGGGCCAGCATGCACACATGATCCCACATCACCCTGGACTATAAGAAGGGCCCTGCCCCTTCACTACATGCCTGAGCGTTGATAGTAATTCCCATGACAGTCTTTACAAAAGGTCCCTCAGTGTTATCCTGTTCCAATTGTTCCCATGCCCTGCTACCTGTATCCCGTGCTGTGTTATTGTTCCTGAGCCTGTTAGTGATTGGAGTCGTGTCCTGCTGCACCTGCCGTCATCCTCCACGTCTGGCGCATCCTACTGCACCTGCTGTCATCCGCCACGTCTGGCGCATTCTACTGCACCGGCTGTCATCCGCCACGTCTGCCGCAACCTGCTGCACCTCCTGTCATCCGCCACGTCTGCCGCAACCTGCTGCACCTGCTGTCATCCGACACGTCTGCCACAACCTGCTGCACCTGCTGTCATCCGCCACGTCTGCCACAACCTGCTGCACCTGCTGTCATCCGCCACGTCTGGCGCAACCTGCTGCACCCACCTCCATATGTGCTAAAGCCTATGCGACTTTCTGGACTATTCATGTACCATTGTGCTGGACATTGTATTGATTGGTTGCTCTGTTGTTTGGCCAGCTTCGTCCCCGCTTCCTGCGGTGCGGCCTAGTGCGTCCACATATCCACACACCGTGACAACGGCCATTTCTTCAAAGTGTCGCAGAAGCAGTTTTTCAACAGGACAATGCCAGGCCGCATGTTACTTGTTCTACTGTGAGCAGACTGCGTGGCCTAAACGTGGTATCACGACCCATCGAGCACATCCGGGACGTCATTGGTCGCCAATTGCAAAGGGACCTGCCAGCGGCCAATCTTGATGATTTTCGTGCCCGAGTGCATTCAGCGTGGCAGAACATTCCTCAGACAGTCATTAATAACCTCATTGATAGCATGACAAGGCGTGGAAGTGCGTGGATTTCTGCATGTGGCGCTCAACCTCCATACTGAATAAATCAAGATGTTTGGAATATTTTGTTTCCATTTTTTCATCATTTGCATATCATTAGCATGTCTACCGATCCTGTGATTTCCACAATTCCAGAACTTTTCCTTCTCGGTGTTGCAATTTCAATGTTGAGGAGTTTGTTTCCCATTATGGTTTTGGAGTATTTAGGGAAACTGGAGAATTAGCAGGAAATCCAAAAGAACATGTAGAGATGAGGCAATCTTCACGCAGATGTGGCCCCTGGTCAAATTTAAACCCAGTAGCATGGACACCCAGCATACCATTATTCTGACCAAAATCTTCGCAGATTACCCATCAGATCGCAGTTTACAGAAGACGCAATGTGCTGGTATGACAGGGTCCGTTTTATTTTGAAACTAGTGTGGGAGAACCTTGTTGTCAGTGCACGGGAAGTAAACTGAGGCCACACTGCTGCAAAAGTTTAGCCACGCCCCATAATAATAATAATAGTGAAAACCTTTAGGTGGGGAATGGCATATTTGTTGATGTATTTTCTCCGTGCTGATACATAAGCCTCATTGTGTTTGTGACCTGACGTAGATCTCTGCAGGAAAGACCCAAAAATGGACACCGTGACGGAAAGCAAACCTAGAAGTGTAGTGTCCGGGACCCGGCGCCACTTATTGCTACTTCTGGGTGTTATGTAACAGCGCGCTCCCCAGATACGCCAGGCGGATGCTCAGCTCCTTTTATATGTTTTGTCTGTTTTCTTCTTTGTATTTTTTGATCTTTTCTGAGGGGCAAACGCAGGGGGGGGGGGGGGATATTTTCTGCTGCCCAGAAACATCCCCATCATGGCCGGATTATCATTGGAGCTATCCCCGCTATCCCCCCCTGCTCAGGAAGGTCAATGCTGGTTTGGGAGACCCTCACATACAATTGGACTCAATTGTATCCGAGTCCTTAGCAAATTGACAGTGCAGACGAGGCAAAGGAACCAACCATCATTTCCCTTCCCCACCATTTAGTGCTTTTCTTGTGATGCCTGCGTGGTTCCGCTGGAGCAGGCATCTGTGGCATTATCTACACGGAGCACTGTGGCACTATCTACAGGAGGCTGTGTGGCACTATTTACATCTGTAGCACTATCTACAGGGGGCTCTGTGGCATTAATATACAGGGGCACTGTGGCACTATCTATGTCTGTGGCATTATCTACAGGGGGCACTGTGGCACTATCTACATCTGTGGCACTATCTACAGGGGGCACTGTGGCACTATCTTTGTCTGTGGTGCTATCTACAGAGGGCACTGTGGCACTATTATCGTCTGTGGCGCTATCTACAGGGGCACTGTGGCACTATCTATATTTGTGACATTATCTACAGGGGGCACTGTGGCAATATCTACAGCGAGCACTATCTACATGGGCACTGGCACTATAGGGTACAATGTGGCACAATCTAAAGGGAGCAGTGTGTGTGTGGCACTAGCTACATCTGTGGCATTATCTACAGGGAGCTCAGTGGCACTATCTACATAAGTGGCACTATCTACAGGGGGCTGTGTGGCACTATCTACATCTGTAGCAATATCTACAGGAGGCACTGTGGCACTATCCGCATCTGTGGCATTATCTACAGGGGGCACTGTGGCACTATCTACATCTGTGGCACTATCTACAGGAGGCACTGTGGCACTATCTATATCTGTGGCAATATCTACAGGGGGCACTGTGGCACTATCTACAGCGGGCACTATCTACATGGGCACTGGCACTATAGGGTACAATGTGGCACGATCTAAAGGGGACGCTAGCACTATCTACCGGGTGCACTGTCTACAGGGGGCTGTGTGTGGCACTATCTACAGGGGGCAGTGTGTGGAACTATCTACAAGGGGCACTGACTGTGGCACTATCTATGTTGGTTTTTACGCTACGAGTAGTATCGGTCATCACATATGCACTAGCCTAGTTTTTTATATTAAAACTTGTAAAATGAAGGGCTAATCTAGTGGAAACGTGCCGACCAATACTCATAGCGTAAAACTTAGAGGGTAGCGGGAGCGTAGTGAAAATAACTTTGTTTAAAAAGAATGCTTTTCGAAACCCCTTTAAAAATCCTGCGATTGCCCCTCTGTCTGGATATAAATCTTTTGCACTTAAGTAAACTATCCCTATTCGCTTAGCGATTGTGTGTGGACCTATTTATTGGCGCAATCTTTGAATCCTTTGTAAAACACTGGAGAAGAGAAAAGAACTTAAGAACGATCAATAACAAGGTGGAAGGTGAATATCACAGAAATCACGAAAACATCATTGAGAAGCCCGAGACCAAGATCTGAAGAGCTCAGGAAATGGCAAAAACATTAAAAAAAAACAAAAAACTTAAATGCTACATCGCAGCAGTATCCCGGATGACTAAAATTAGCCTGGGATTTCCTGCTGGGAGAGGGGGATGAAGAGCTGTTTATGGATTCCACTCCAGTCTTGTCCCTTTAGATTGTCACCTAGTACTTGTTGTTCTACTCCTGGTTTTGACCTCTGGCCCATCCTCTGACTTGTCCCATCCTGACCGCTCTCCTGGTGATGACTATTGGCTCCGTTCCTGGCTATGCTTCAGTTTTCCTCAGCGCAATCGGTGACTAATTTGACTGGAAGAGCCGACACCTCAATGTTGGTGGTATTCAGGGTAAAGAAAGAGGAGATCACTTAAAGGGGTTTTCCACTTTCTGACAAATGATGACCTATCCACCGGATAGGTCATCAGTATATGATCGGTGCGTGTCCGACACCCGGACCCCGCACCGATCCGCCACTCCGGCTGCCTCCGTACACTGGATGTTTGGAATAGTATGCAGTAGTTGGAGCCGGAAGCAGATGGCACCGACCACTGCATAGCGGCCGTTCAACAGAACTACAGCTCTGCTCCTATTCACTTGAATACTCGGCTGCTATTCTTTCACCGGCGGCATCTGCTTCCGGGAATATCGTCCGGTGCCGGAGGCAGCCGGAGTGGTGGATCGGTGCAGGGTCCAGGTATTGGACACCCACCAATCATATGCTGATGACCTATCCGGTGGATAGGTCATCAGTTCTCAGAACGTGGAAAACCCCTTTTACGGTCCTCTTACCCGTCCTGGGCCGTGTAAACGAGCGCCAATCAACAAGATCGGCGCTCGTTTGCTCCTACCACACGGAGCTATGGATGGGGACGAGCGGTCGTTACTCTGATCGCTCGTCCCCATCCATTTGTATAAAAATATAAATATGGTCAACTTTTCGGGATGAGAGTAAAAAAAATAATCGAATTAGCCAGGAATTTTTTTTTTTTTTTGAATCACCAAACCATAGTTTATAGCAGTGTCCAGAGCCGGATTCTGACCCAATGTTATTATGCTTCCGTTAATACTAGGGGGAGATAAGCGGCATTCAGACATAAGATTGAATATATGAGGAACATCTCTACCTCTAGTGAGAAAGCTCTGCTGCTATGTGATGAGATATCGCAGCTTATGACCTGACAGCTGTGTAATATGAAGGAAATACGAGGAGGAAATAGGGTTAACCGCACATCATAAACAAAAGCGTCAAACCGTATAAAGTCCAGACGGCAACATATTGTCTGCAGCACTTTATGGAGGTAAACAATGGAGGCAACAGCATTTTATTGGGGGCTTCCGGTCTTGACTGGGTTCAGTATACGGGACCAAAACAATAAGTAAGGGACCCAACCCAAAAAGAAATGTAGTAAGAAAAATAAACACAAATAATACTTAATTACCCACTCTCACCCCCACCCCAAATCGTCGGACGAAAGCAACATTGTCTATAGCTATCGAATCCCCCATAATGTTAAAAGGGGGAGATCAGCAGCTACCAGACCTCTTGCGCCGCTTATCTTACAGGAAACTACAACAGTTTAAGGCTCAGTGTGGACACATTAATCCCTCTCACCCCAATCAGATGGACATAACTATCTCTTAATTATTTATATATGATGATGGATCTTAATGCTGTTTAATATTGTTAGTAGCAAGGGGGCAGGGCTGTGACAACTTCCAGACTTTCTTAATATCATTCGAACTGGTTGCCCAGACAGGCTGTATCCGAGCTCTGTCTTGTTACAAGGCCTGCAGCTGTGTGAGCTGCATGTTATCAGGACAGTTTTTCAACCATTGAATGTGAACAAGGATGTTCCCATTCACTGACAGCAAGCAGAAATATTAGAAATTGTGCAACTCTGGAAAATTTGAGGTCATGCAGTAGTTTTACACACAACCAAGTGTCACCATGGAGCTCTAGCCTAATTTATAATGACTGTGTTAGTGCTGATAATCAGGGCTTATAGGGTGGGCAGCTGGGGCACGTACCCCAGGGTCTCAACCACCCGTTAAAACGACCAGAACATCTTCGTTAAGCACTGCGCTAAAAGCAAGAGCTCTGTGTGGCTGAGACGACGTAATGACGTCAGGACCGATGACACAAATCTCAGCCTCAGTCCGCACCCTCTGATGAGTGGATCCATCATCTACTATGGGATCAGTTATTCCTGTGGAATTCCCCTTTAATTTCTACCGTTCTGTTTAACCCCCTGATATCTAAACCACACGTACCTTTATGTATTACCTTACACAGCTGAGAGTTTGTTGCAATGCATCGAATCTAGACATTCCTCTGTGAGCAGCACAAATCTCTCTCCTGCTCTGATACTTTGTTATTGCACTGATACATTGTAACAAATTATCAGCCTGCAGTCCAGACTCTTTACCACACAGAGCATTGTCTAGACTGGATACAATTGTAACAAACATTCACATATGAGAAGTATTAGGTCTGTGGCTGTAAACAATATTGTTTTAATTTACTGACAGCAAGTGGAGCTCTTGAACATGGTGAGGAAATGAAACCCAAATTACATGAGAAAGTTGCAAAACGTTTAATCAGCTACATTGTGTAGCACTGGCGGCTGCCCTTTGCCGCTATCTCGCTTACCCTAGCGGTTGCCAGCATCGATTACCTTCATGCTCCTCCTTCCCGGGGATGCCGGCATGTACTGCTCCCGTAGGGTGCGCGCACCTTGGTGGCCGCTTAGCTGGCCAGCGCGAGCACCACTATATTCTTCCCTAGTCTATCAATGTCCTACATAAGTCTGTCCTGCCCTCCTTCCTGTGCCTGAGCGTTGTTGTACCCATGTTTATTTTTGCAAATGGTCCCTTAGTTGTATCCTGTGTTCCCGTATCCTGTATCCCGTAATTCTGGTTGTTCCTCTGAGAAGTCTAGAGTTTATCCTGTGTGCCACGTGTCCTCTGTACCAAGTGTCTGCTACGCCGAGTGTCTGCCAGATCATCTATCCAGGTACTCTTGCCCTAGAGACTGTTATTGACTATACTTTGGCTACGGCGGAGCAGCCTAGTGGGTCCACATACCCCATAGCCGTGACACATTAGGTCTTTTTTAGACTGTGGGGTGATCCATTTCCACTGATTATCCCCTTCAATCTTCCCTCTAATCCCAGAGATAGAAGATAAGAATCTTTCGTTCTTGGTGCCAAATAGAAATGCCCTAAAACAAGTCTGTGCAGCAAGAGAGGCAGTCTACTGTATAGAGAAAAGTATTGGGAGTTATTTGTAGACGATGTGAAGCATTTCAGGATGTAGAATTCACTAAAGGGAAGTTACAAAAAGAGATAAAACATAGAATCTGGGCAGGTATGTAACAGCGATTATACTCTAAATATGATGCATCGATCTTGTGGTACAGGTTTTGTCCATAGGGGGAGGAAAGCTTTACTGGTATTCGATGGAAACAGGAGTTTCAGATCGCAATAATTCAGTAGAGAATGTCAGTTATCAGAGGTACTTCTAGTGGCTGCTTAGAGATGACTGACACAGTATGGTGGCCAGGACCTAGATGGCGGTCAGAAACCGTCGCTGGTGTAACGTCCGTGGTTGCTGACCATGAACTCCTTCCATCCAGTCGACGCCCTTCTCTCAAGAGATGTCTGCACATACGGCCGTCCTGCTCCACAGTGACCACCAGGATGCGCTCATGAGCCCAGTCCAGACTTAAGAAGCCAGAGCGCACGCATGTTGGTGATTGAGCTAATTGCTCCAGAGCACCCTGGGCTATAAAAAGGTCCCAGCCCCATCCTCCCATGCCTGAGCGTTGTTGTATTCCAAGTCTGTCTTGCAAATGGTCCCCTAGTGTTTCCTGCTCCCAGTGTTTCCTGTTCCTGTAACCTGTATCCTGATCTAGTGCCGTGCTTAACTGTAGTCGTGCTGTGCTGCATACCACGCCTGTCGTCTACCTGCTGCCTAGTTCCTGCCAAGCCTGCCTTGCTACTGTCCGAGCTGCCACAGGTACCCTATATAAACTATAGACTCTGACCTGCGCCCTGTTGGCCAGCTGCCATACCGCCAACGCGGTACGGCCCAGTGGGTCCACGAACCCTACGTGACAGCGGGTTCATAGGTCGAAAATAATTTTTTTCCTGAGGTCAGCCATATTTGAAGCACAGAATTCCATCCAATATTGTCTGCATAGTGCAGGAGGGTGTGTGTGCTTTATGGCAGCTGCATCGAATTGGAGTTTATGGTCAGAAAAGTGTCAATAGATTAATACTGTATGTAGAAAGTGATGGAGTACAGCCCCTCCCCAGAGATCAGAGAGAAACAGGTGAGCTGTATACAGAGCCTTTTATGTCTTTGTGTGATGCTATCCTGCCTCCAGCAGTACAATAGAGCTGTCATCAACCACCCTCTAATGATAATGCGTTAACTCTGGTGACCTTGTCATCTAATGACAATGCAAAGACTCTGTTGACCCCCCTCTAGTAATAGTAAGATTAGTCTGCTGACCTTGTCCTCTAGCAATGAGATAATTCTACTGACCCAATTCCTGATAATGAGGCGACTCTGCTGACACTGTACCCGAATTATAATGAGATGACTCTGCTGACCCCGCACCCTAATGATAATGAGATGACTACTAACCCGTTTTGTGATACTAAGGTGACTCTGCTGACCCCATACCCTAAAGATAGTGAGATGACTCTACTGATCCGCTTTCTGATAATGAGGTGACTCTGCTGACCCATCTACTAATTATAAATAGGTGACTTTGTTGACCCGTAATTTAATGATAATGAGATGGCTCTGCTGACCCTGCTCTCTATTGATAATTAAGTGGCTCTGATTACCCTGCCCTCAAGATAATTACTGGCATTGCCCCCTAATGATAATTAGATGACTTTATACCTTAATAGTAGTCAATATTCAATAGGAAATTTTTTTTTTGTATCCAGCACTCTTGATAGTAAAATTATAGATTTATTCGGTCATCTTAAAATCACGACAAATTAAAATCATCCGGGGAGGACGCTTACGCGTTTCAAACCGCTAGGCTTCTTAATCATAGCTAGGCCTAAAATGACCGAATAAATCTATTATTTTACTACCAAGGGTGCTGGATACAACGTTTACATTTTTCCTATTGAATATTGCCTTCTATATCTGCTGCCGACGGATTTTCTCCCGTATCTACGAGCACCATCAAAATTTTACAATGTGGTTTGGATGAAAATTGAATAACGCAGTGGAAACACGGTGAGCGAACCCTTCCTAATACCCGAATAGTAGTCTCCTATGTTGGCAATGCCATAAATCCCCTGGCACTTACCAACACCTATGATGGTATTGTGAGGAGTTTGCCCCCTTTTGGACACTAATCTATTATCTCTTACCTCGCATATGATGGCATACTGTTCCACTTACTACAAATATACTTTTTTGAACCTATGGCCGCCACTTTCTATTAAGTTTCCCAAAATACTATGGTTACACCTACTAATCATGGCTATATCCCTCGTCCCTCTATATTGGGCCTCAACTACACCTCCTCCGATATGTCAATGGTTGACAAAAAACCTCCCACTTGGCCAGAATGAAGGAACTGTTGCACTTAGAGTTGCGTACGCATCCCTTTGGCAACCATGGTTTGACTACTGTAATGATGAATCTAACAAATCTCTTTGTGCTGATTTATTTTCTGATTAGTCACTGTCCGCCTCCTCCTTATCTCTAGTCCAAGGTTCGTGTCCTGTTCTTGTTTTGCATTGGGGCTTTTCACTTGAATTTTGCAATGTAGTATTCTCCTATCCTGGAAATGTGTTCTTGGAATCCTCTGTTGGCCCCTTTTTGTATGGCTCTCTCCATGCATTCATTATGTTTTTGATTTTGCTTATGTGACTTGTGCCCAAGATGTGTTTTGTATTTTTGACTTTTTTTTTAAAATAAAAATGTTATTTCAAAGAAAGATAATCCGGCTTGCTAAGGATAATGAGATGACTCTGCTGAACCTGCCCTCTAAGAACAATGAGATGACTCTGCTGATTTTGTCCCAGTCTATGTAACCAATTTGGGTAATGGGCTGCAGAAAACAGGAAATGTCAGCCTACTGCGTGTACTACAATGGCCAGTGTAAAAACCAAAATAGTTTAGCTTTCTTTGTTTTTTTGAACAGCTACATAAAAAATATAAATGTACAAAATTATTTTTAAAAAATGCTTATAATTGTAATATTTCATTTTCTGATCATACATTCCTTTTAAGAACAGGTGAACCTTCCTGGGTTAGGTTATTTCTTTAATATACTCCATCTTCCTCATTCTTTATTTGGCTTATCGTACCTGGGGAGCATTGTGATTGGTTTGCATTGAGACCGCGGTGACACTTTCAGCACCTGCTCAGATTAGTTGTCACAGAGACCTTGAGAGGTATTTATCTTTCTTGTGTACCAACCCCACTTCTGCAAATATTGACCAGCAAGGATCGCACTCCTAGTAATGAATGCCTACAGTAATTTATATACAATGCAAAACAAGCACATGATGACCCAGAGTAACCAGAATAACAGAAATACTTGAAATATTTATGGTGCAGAGGTCTGGAAGCAAATTTGGAGTCCAGTGGCTGAAACAATCTCTAAGGAGGGTGTAATAGCAAGAGTAGTCTAGTAACAGTTCATGTTCGGTACACAGATAAGCTGCAACAGTTTGTAGCGTAAGGCAGAGACGTGGTCAGAAAACAGTCCAAGTTCAATGAACAGATAAGCGGCAATAGTTTGTAGCATAAGGCAGAGATGTGGTCAGGAAACAATCCAAGTTCAGTACACAGATAAGCAGAAACAGTTTGTAATGTGAGTCAGAGACATGGTCAGGAAATAATCCAAGTTTGGTACGCAGATAAGCGGCAACACTTTTTAGAACAAGGCAAAGACGTGGTCAAAGAACAATCCAAGTTTGATGCATATATAAGTAGCAACAATTTGTAGTGTGAGGTAGAGACATGGTCAGGAAATAATCCAAGTTTGGTACACAGATATGCGGCAGCCGTTTGTAGAATAAGGCCTGAACTAGACTAGAGGCAGGAAGATCAATAGTCTGACCAAGAGAAAGTGCAAGGTCCAGACTTATATAGGAAGTGAAAAGAATGAGACTAATCAGGTAATCAAGGCAAAGAATCTCAAGAGGCGAGAATCCCGAGAACCTGGACAATAGATTCAGCAGTGGAGCTGGCCAGCAGCACCAGTAGCTCAATGAGAAAAGTTACTGCCTGCAACGCAGCAGTTTCTGGGTTTGAATCCTGACACAAGGGATATTCCAAACTCAATATTGTCAGATTTGCTTACACCCCTCAACCCTGCTGACTTACTTGCTCCGATGGTTCTGTTATAGATATAATAACTGTTCTAGGATGAGCCTCTTCCAGCAGCACAAGGATCATGTCACACAATACAAAGATAGATCGATTGATCGATCAACCAACAGGTCTGGCAGTAATCATGGCTGGCTGTGACCAGTGAAATTGAACCCAAGTTTCAATTGAATTTGGTTTACTGGTTGACTTAGTAGCTGGGGTGCAATTATTTTTTTTTACGTAGAGCTGAACAGCATTTTGCGTTTCCTTGGATTCTCTTTATAGTATCAATAATAGTTTGATGACCTGAAATATTGAAATGTGAGAAATATGCAAAAATAAAGGAAATTGGGAAAGGGGTAAATACTTTTTCACAGCATTGTTTCACCATGTAACGTCCCAAGACTTACTAGAAATGTAAACTCAACAAACATGGACCTATAAAGAACTTACAGACAGTGGCCGTCCAGAGGGGAATCACCAGTAATTCCATAGGAAAAAGATGATGATTATTCTAAAAGAATATATAGGGATGACTGGACTCAGGACAGGCGAGTCTTCACAAAAAATCTCCCACGTTCTTCCCTAAGGGGACAAGAAAATATAATGAATATTAATATTCCAGGTAACACATTATCTACAATTATACCCAAAACTATTTCTTACATTTTTACATTCCTATTAGATAACACCTACAGGGCGAAGACAAAAGACCTCGGGGCAAGTCACTTTCTCACAGCATCCGAATTATCCTAAAATCTAGGTTTAACCTATTTCAGTGCGTCAGGGTGAAGAATTTACTCAAGTTCCTTTCTTTGTTGTAACTGAACTCAGAAACCCCAACGTCTCAAAGGGCGGGACATGATCTATTCTTCAGAAGCGAAGCTGTCACTGTTTGTGTGCCTGAAAGGTAGAATGATATGATAGATAGATAGATAGATAGATAGATAGATAGATAGATAGATAGATAGATAGATAGATAGATAGATAGATAGATATGAGATAGATAGATAGATAGATAGATAGATAGATAGATAGATAGATAGATAGATAGATAGATAGATAGATAGATATGGTGCTATCTACATGGGGGGTGCTGTCAACAGGGGGTCATTGGGTGCTATCTTTTGGAGGGGTTGGTGCTATCTACAGGGGGGGTCAGAGGGAGCCCCTGACATCACTGTCCAAATATGGAGAGTGATATCAAGGGCTTTCCCAAGACAGGAGACCCCAACCAGAGAGCTTGCGTTTCTCTGGCCAGGGACTCCATTGTTGAAAGCCTGACATCACTGTCCATATACAGATAGTAATGTCAAGGGCTTCCCCCGGCTCAGCGCTCATAGCAGCGCTGTGTGCGGGGAGTCCTCGGCCAGGATCATCTTTTATCGGCCGTTACAAAGACTGATTTATTGACTTCTAGGGGAGCCGTCTGACTGTGGAAACGGCCAAAAAATAGGACATGCCTTATTTTTTGACGGCCAGTTTTTACAGGTCGTTAAAAAAAACGGCCGTGTGAATACATCCAGTTTTTCACTGTCGTGTGAATCCTTTAAAATCCTAATCCTTTTAACTGGAGTTTGGGTGAAAATCATGGTGAACAGCGCCCCCTAGTGCTCCAGCAGTTACAAACCGCTGTACAAATTTCAATAAACAAAACAATGTAAAAAATATTTAGCAATGAAAAAGTCTCTGCCTTGTAATTACAATTCCTTTTCCCCCTTTGGTGCTGTATCTGTCCTTATGGTTTTTACTCTATGAGATGGTCATTTGCTACTGATAACCACCTACATCTGTACTTCCCCCTTTCCTGGTTTCTGTATGCGCTATACAGAGAATTAAAGGGATTGTCCAGTTTAGAGAACCCATTTTCATACCCCCTATTATGTAAATCTGAGATAATAGAGGGGGGTCCTCTGTTCAGGACCAACATCTCTTGGTCAGAGTGGAGAGCGGTTACATAGAGTGTCTCTCTCTCTGGAGGACCTGTCCTGTATTACACACACAACACATTGATATGGATGGACACTGTGTAATACTTCATTTCTCCTGTGGTGGCGCTGTAGGGAAACGAAACACTTACTGCCAGGTTTCCCTACAGATTACAGCTGATCGCTGGTGGTCCCAGCAGGGGGAGACTTTGTGATCAACTTATTGTCAGGGAAAGCTTCTGAGTGTCCAAAGCAAGGAAGCCATTTAAAGGGAACCTGTCACCAGCATTTCACCTATTGAACTTTACTTCTCCCTCACTGGCCGCTGCTATAAAAAGTTCATTACCGTTATTCCCTCTCCTAAACTCCTCTTCCGACTGTAAATATCGGTCTCCAAACGTTTTGCGCCTTTTATCGTAATTATGCGGTGTCCCTTTGTGCGCACACCCCAAAAGAGGACGTCAATGCACAAGCGCAGGATTGTGTGTGCTGGGGGGCGGCGAGGAGCTGTCAATCAAAAGTAAGGAGGCGGGGTTAACTCGGAAAGACTTGAGGAATAAAGATATGACTCTTTCCAAACGAAGATTTGACTCTTTTCAAATGAAGATCTGACTCTTTTCTGCTCATTAGCATACGGCGTGGGAACACTAAAAAGCTGAATACTAAAGCTACAGAGCCGACTAAGAAGATAATTATAGGTTATATAGAAATTATTTTTCACCCACTACCACCAGGTATAGTCGGATTAATAGGTGAAATGCTGGTGACAGGTTCCTTTTAACTACTGAATAAGCTAAGACCCTAAAAGAAGTTGTAGGAAAAGAGGGTGCTATGGGTGACACATGACGCTCAGTTTAGTTCTTTCTCTGGGTAACACATTCCCGCTTTAGGGATCTGCAGCACAGCATGGACTCTATATAAAGCTGCAAATCAGTGGAGCGGGCAAGGGGGTGCATATTCACTTTGACGTGGGGGTGCCCCATTAATATATGCCCCATGGTTCAATGATTAAATGAGTAACAAATTGAAGTTTCTCTACTGTGCTGTAGGTCATAAATGTTAATATTTCACGGTGAGAAATATTTTCTGACCAGACTGTATTGGTCATAGAAAGATAAATAGCTGGATCTGCCCACTAGATGGCGCCAGCTGCTAAGCCTGATGCTACAAGTTATACACAAGTATACAGAACAGGTGAAATCCATACATCCCTGCAATGACATGACAGCTTTGGGAGAAATTATCGTATAAGGCAATTAAATGATGTAAGAGGTGGACGCAGACATCATAGGACATGTGATAAAACTCAGAATGAGCCCCACTCCCCACTAAGAGCTTAGCCAAATCTACACCCTTATTAAAGTTAATGTCCATTGTTCAATTTTTAGGACCTATGTATATTCTGTGCTGATCTATTCGTTTATTTTCTGGCTCATAAATTATATAATTCTGTCTGCTTATCGCGACCAGTAGGGGGAGCTGTATTAAACTCAATGGTAGTGGTATAAATCTGTATGCAGTGGGCTCCACCTAGTGGTGGCTGCAGGTAGTCTTTATATTAATTAGGCAGGGGTGGCAATTAGTTGCTGTGCCTCCTTACACCATGGGCCCCCTTATCTGTTACCTGTCCCACCTACACTACTGTATAAATTATACCAGGTTTTTGCTATATACCGTACAAGTGATAATAGAGCCGGGAAGCTGCAAGGAATTGAATCCCTACTGATTATGTCGCAGTCAATTGACACTTATAATCCCTATGGTAGGGGACGGTTCACAGAGAGCGGCTTACATGGCGGGGTCCCTAGAGCTCCATGGGCTGATTCCCAGTAATGGCAGCCAGTTAGCGCTGCCCATGCACCCGTGTCATTGGGTGACATGGGAAGAAGGTGAATTGACATGGGGGGGGGGGAGTCTGTTCTCCCGCAAGCTGGTCCCCCCCTCCCCTCCAGCTTGTACAGGTCTGCTGATTTTGATTGGGGTCTGAAGTCTTAGGTCTCAATTAATTTTGGAGTCTGCAGAAGGTTCTTTCTAGTGGGTTTGGGGTTCTGTTACCTGAATTAATTGGGAACAATTGACATAGACAAATCTTCTCATATATATATAAGACTATCAGGGAAAAGCAGCGCTCAAGTTCGTACATGGACACCCCTCCCTTACTATCTGTGCAATGTAAGCCGTGTATCTAAGCCTATCATAAGTGATACTGCCTGCTGTGCCTTGTATCTAAGCCAATCACATGTAATGCTTATGGCTCTGTTGCTCTTTTTCATGCTATCATATGGGATACACCCTTCTGAGCTGCTGTATCTAATCCTATCATGTGTGATACTGTCTGCTGAGCCACTGTATCTAATCCTATCATGTGTGATACTGTCTGCTGAGCTGTGTATCTAATCCTATCATGTGTGATACTGTCTTCTGAGCCACTATATCTAATCCTATCATGTGTGACACTGTCTGCTGAGCCACTGTATCTAATCCTATCATGTGTGATACTGTCTGCTGAGCTGTGTATCTAATCCTATCATGTGTGATACTGTCTGCTGAGCCATGTATCTAATCCTATCATGTGTGATACTGTATGCTGAGCTGTGTATCTAATCCTATCATGTGTGATACTGTCTGCTGAGCCACTGTATCTAATCCTATCATGTGTGACACTGTCTGCTGAGCCACTGTATCTAATCCTATCATGTGTGATACTGTCTTCTGAGCCACTGTATCTAATCCTATCATGTGTGACACTGTCTGCTGAGCCACTGTATCTAATCCTATCATGTGTGATACTGCCTGCTGAGCTGTGTATCTAATCCTATCATGTGTGATACTGTCTGCTGAGCCACTGTATCTAATCCTATCATGTGTGATACTGTCTGCTGAGCTGTGTATCTAATCCTATCATGTGTGACACTGTCTGCTGAGCCACTGTATCTAATCCTATCATGTGTGATACTGTCTGCTGAGCTGTGTATCTAATCCTATCATGTGTGATACTGTCTGCTGAGCCATGTATCTAATCCTATCATGTGTGATACTGTCTGCTGAGCTGTGTATCTAATCCTATCATGTGTGATACTGTCTGCTGAGCCACTGTATCTAATCCTATCATGTGTGATACTGTCTGCTGAGCTGTGTATCTAATCCTATCATGTGTGATACTGTCTGCTGAGCCTCTGTATCTAATCCTATCATGTGTGATACTGTCTGCTGAGCCACTGTATCTAATCCTATCATGTGTGATACTGTCTGCTGAGCTGTGTATCTAAGCATATCATGTGTGATACTGTCTGCTGAGCTGTGTATGTAATCCTAGCATGTGTGATACTGTCTGCTGAGCTCTGTATCTAATCCTATCATGTGTGATACTGTCTGCTGAGCTGTGTATCTAATCCTATCATGTGTGATACTGTCTGCTGAGCTGTGTATCTAATCCTATCATGTGTGATACTGTCTGCTGAGCTGTGTATCTAATCCTATCATGTGTGATACTGTCTGCTGAGCCTCTGTATCTAATCCTATCATGTGTGATACTGTCTGCTGAGCCATGTATCTAATCCTATCATGTGTGATACTGTCTGCTGAGCTGTGTATCTAATCCTATCATGTGTGATACTGTCTGCTGAGCCACTGTATCTAATCCTATCATGTGTGATACTGTCTGCTGAGCTGTGTATCTAATCCTATCATGTGTGATACTGTCTGCTGAGCCTCTGTATCTAATCCTATCATGTGTGATACTGTCTGCTGAGCCATTGTATCTAATCCTATCATGTGTGACACTGTCTGCTGAGCCACTGTATCTAATCCTATCATGTGTGATACTGTCTTCTGAGCCACTGTATCTAATCCTATCATGTGTGACACTGTCTGCTGAGCCACTGTATCTAATCCTATCATGTGTGATACTGTCTGCTGAGCTGTGTATCTAATCCTATCATGTGTGATACTGTCTGCTGAGCCACTGTATCTAATCCTATCATGTGTGATACTGTCTGCTGAGCTGTGTATCTAATCCTATCATGTATAATACTGTCTGCTGAGCAGTGTATCTAATCCTATCATGTGTGATACTGTCTGCTGAGCTGTGTATCTAATCCTATCATGTGTGATACTGTCTGCTGAGCAGTGTATCTAATCATATCATGTGTGATACTGTCTGCTGAGCTGTGTATCTAATCCTATCGTGTGATACTGTCTGCTGAGCTGCTGTATCTAATCCTATCATGTGTGATACTGTCTGCTGAGCTACTATATCTAATCCTATCATGTGTGATACTGTCTGCTGAGCAGTGTATCTAATCCTATCATGTGTGATACTGTCTGCTGAGTTGTGTATCTAATCCTATCATGTGTGATACTGTCTGCTGAGCTGTGTATCTAATCCTATCATGTGTGATACTGTCTGCTGAGCCATGTATCTAATCCTATCATGTGTGATACTGTCTGCTGAGCTGTGTATCTAATCCTATCATGTGTGATACTGTCTGCTGAGCCACTGTATCTAATCCTATCATGTGTGATACTGTCTGCTCAGCTGTGTATCTAATCCTATCATGGGTGATACTGTCTGCTGAGCCACTGTATCTAATCCTATCGTGTGTGATACTGTCTGCTGAGCTGTGTATCTAATCCTATCATGGGTGATACTGTCTGCTGAGCCACTGTAACTAATCCTATCATGTGTGATACTATCTGCTGAGCTGTGTATCTAATCCTATCATGTGTGATACTGTCTGCTGAGCTGTGTATCTAATCCTATCATGTGTGATACTGTCTGCAGATCTGTGTATCTAATCCTATCATGTGTGATACTGTCTGCTGAGCCATGTATCTAATCCTATCATGTGTGATACTGTCTGCTGAGCTGTGTATCTAATCCTATCATGTGTGATACTGTCTGCTGAGCCACTGTATCTAATCCTATCATGTGTGACACTGTCTGCTGAGCCACTGTATCTAATCCTATCATGTGTGATACTGTCTTCTGAGCCACTGTATCTAATCCTATCATGTGTGACACTGTCTGCTGAGCCACTGTATCTAATCCTATCATGTGTGATACTGTCTGCTGAGCTGTGTATCTAATCCTATCATGTGTGATACTGTCTGCTGAGCCACTGTATCTAATCCTATCATGTGTGATACTGTCTGCTGAGCTGTGTATCTAATCCTATCATGTATAATACTGTCTGCTGAGCAGTGTATCTAATCCTATCATGTGTGATACTGTCTGCTGAGCTGTGTATCTAATCCTATCATGTGTGATACTGTCTGCTGAGCAGTGTATCTAATCCTATCATGTGTGATACTGTCTGCTGAGCTGTGTATCTAATCCTATCGTGTGATACTGTCTGCTGAGCTGCTGTATCTAATCCTATCATGTGTGATACTGTCTGCTGAGCTACTATATCTAATCCTATCATGTGTGATACTGTCTGCTGAGCAGTGTATCTAATCCTATCATGTGTGATACTGTCTGCTGAGTTGTGTATCTAATCCTATCATGTGTGATACTGTCTGCTGAGCTGTGTATCTAATCCTATCATGTGTGATACTGTCTGCTGAGCCATGTATCTAATCCTATCATGTGTGATACTGTCTGCTGAGCTGTGTATCTAATCCTATCATGTGTGATACTGTCTGCTGAGCCACTGTATCTAATCCTATCATGTGTGATACTGTCTGCTGAGCTGTGTATCTAATCCTATCATGGGTGATACTGTCTGCTGAGCCACTGTATCTAATCCTATCGTGTGTGATACTGTCTGCTGAGCTGTGTATCTAATCCTATCATGGGTGATACTGTCTGCTGAGCCACTGTAACTAATCCTATCATGTGTGATACTATCTGCTGAGCTGTGTATCTAATCCTATCATGTGTGATACTGTCTGCTGAGTTGTGTATCTAATCCTATCATGTGTGATACTGTCTGCTGAGCTGTGTATCTAATCCTATCATGTGTGATACTGTCTGCTGAGCCATGTATCTAATCCTATCATGTGTGATACTGTCTGCTGAGCTGTGTATCTAATCCTATCATGTGTGATACTGTCTGCTGAGCCACTGTATCTAATCCTATCATGTGTGATACTGTCTGCTGAGCTGTGTATCTAATCCTATCATGGGTGATACTGTCTGCTGAGCCACTGTATCTAATCCTATCGTGTGTGATACTGTCTGCTGAGCTGTGTATCTAATCCTATCATGGGTGATACTGTCTGCTGAGCCACTGTAACTAATCCTATCATGTGTGATACTATCTGCTGAGCTGTGTATCTAATCCTATCATGTGTGATACTGTCTGCTGAGCTGTGTATCTAATCCTATCATGTGTGATACTGTCTGCAGATCTGTGTATCTAATCCTATCATGTGTGATACTGTCTGCTGAGCCATGTATCTAATCCTATCATGTGTGATACTGTCTGCTGAGCTGTGTATCTAATCCTATTATGTGTGATACTGTCTGCTGAGCCACTGTATCTAATCCTATCATGTGTGACACTGTCTGCTGAGCCACTGTATCTAATCCTATCATGTGTGATACTGTCTTCTGAGCCACTGTATCTAATCCTATCATGTGTGACACTGTCTGCTGAGCCACTGTATCTAATCCTATCATGTGTGATACTGTCTGCTGAGCTGTGTATCTAATCCTATCATGTGTGATACTGTCTGCTGAGCCACTGTATCTAATCCTATCATGTGTGATACTGTCTGCTGAGCTGTGTATCTAATCCTATCATGTATAATACTGTCTGCTGAGCAGTGTATCTAATCCTATCATGTGTGATACTGTCTGCTGAGCTGTGTATCTAATCCTATCATGTGTGATACTGTCTGCTGAGCAGTGTATCTAATCCTATCATGTGTGATACTGTCTGCTGAGCTGTGTATCTAATCCTATCGTGTGATACTGTCTGCTGAGCTGCTGTATCTAATCCTATCATGTGTGATACTGTCTGCTGAGCTACTATATCTAATCCTATCATGTGTGATACTGTCTGCTGAGCAGTGTATCTAATCCTATCATGTGTGATACTGTCTGCTGTGTTGTGTATCTAATCCTATCATGTGTGATACTGTCTGCTGAGCTGTGTATCTAATCCTATCATGTGTGATACTGTCTGCTGAGCCATGTATCTAATCCTATCATGTGTGATACTGTCTGCTGAGCTGTGTATCTAATCCTATCATGTGTGATACTGTCTGCTGAGCCACTGTATCTAATCCTATCATGTGTGATACTGTCTGCTGAGCTGTGTATCTAATCCTATCATGGGTGATACTGTCTGCTGAGCCACTGTATCTAATCCTATCGTGTGTGATACTATCTGCTGAGCTGTGTATCTAATCCTATCATGTGTGATACTGTCTGCTGAGCTGTGTATCTAATCCTATCATGTGTGATACTGTCTGCTGAGCCACTGTATCTAATCCTATCATGTGTGATACTGTCTGCTGAGCTGTGTATCTAATCCTATCATGGGTGATACTGTCTGCTGAGCCACTGTAACTAATCCTATCATGTGTGATACTATCTGCTGAGCTGTGTATCTAATCCTATCATGTGTGATACTGTCTGCTGAGCTGTGTATCTAATCCTATCATGTGTGATACTGTCTGCTGAGCTGTGTATCTAATCCTATCATGTGTGATACTGTCTGCTGAGCTGTGTATCTAATCCTATCATGTGTGATACTGTCTGCTGAGCCACTGTATCTAATCCTATCATGTGTGATACTGTCTGCTGAGCTGTGTATCTAATCCTATCATGTGTGATACTGTCTGCTGAGCCACTGTATCTAATCCTATCATATGTGATACTGTCTGCTGAGCTGTGTATCTAATCCAGGGGCGTAACTAGGAAAGACTGGGCCCCATAGCAAACTTTTGACTGGGGCCCCCCCTCCCCTGGGTGAAACACAACCCCCCCCCCCCTGTAGATAGTGCCTTTTTTTCAACCCCCCCTGTAGATATCTACAAAGGGGGCTGTATGGCGTTCCCTACAGGGGGGGCTGTATGGCGTTCTCTACAGGGGGGGCTGTATGGCGTTCTCTACAGGGGGGTCTGTATGGCGTTCTCTACAGGGGGGTCTGTATGGCGTTCTCTACAGGGGGGGCTGTATGGCGTTATCTACAGAGGGGGGGCTGTATGGCGTTATCTACAGAGGGGGGCTGTATGGCGTTATCTACAGAGGGGGGCTGTATGGCGTTATCTACAGAGGGGGGGCTGTATGGCGTTATCTACAGAGGGGGGCTGTATGGCGTTATCTACAGAGGGGGGGCTGTATGGCGTTATCTACAGAGGGGGGCTGTATGGCGTTATCTACAGAGGGGGCTGTATGGCGTTTTCTACAGGGGGCTGTATGGATTTATCTACAGAGGGGGCTGTATGGCGTTCTCTACAGGGGGCTGTATAGCGTTATCTACAGAGGGGGCTGTATGGCGTTATCTACAGAGGGGGGGCTGTATGGCGTTATCTACAGAGGGGGGCTGTATGGCGTTATCTACAGAGGGGGGCTGTATGGCGTTATCTACAGAGGGGGGGCTGTATGGCGTTATCTACAGAGGGGGGCTGTATGGCGTTATCTACAGAGGGGGGGCTGTATGGCGTTATCTACAGAGGGGGGCTGTATGGCGTTATCTACAGAGGGGGCTGTATGGCGTTTTCTACAGGGGGCTGTATGGATTTATCTACAGAGGGGGCTGTATGGCGTTCTCTACAGGGGGCTGTATAGCGTTATCTACAGAGGGGGCTGTATGGCGCTAAAGCCATACAGCCCCCCTGTAGAGAACGTCATACAGCCCCCCCTGTAGGGAACGCCATACAGCCACCCCCCCCTCCCCAAAAAGTCTGACCTACAGCATGTCCTACTAAAAGACATGTATCCCCTCTCCACAGGATCTCCACAGGATAGGGGATACATGAGTGATCGCTGGCAGCGATAGGGAGAACGGGGGACTGAAAGTCCCCTGAAGTTCTCCATGACTAACCTGTGACTTCCGGCGTCTGCGCAGCTCAATAAAAATGAAAGGACCGCTGGTCACGCATGCGCACAAGCACAACCGGCGCTCCATTCATTTCTACGGAGCTGCCGACACAGACCCCGGAAGTCCGAGGTTTGTGATGGAGAACTTCAGGGGACTTTCAGACCCCCGTTCTCCTTATCGCTGCCGGTGATCACACATGTATCCCCTGTCCTGTGGAGATCCTGTGGAGAGGGGATACATGTCCTGTGGAGAGGGGATACATGTCCTGTGGAGAGGGGATACATGTCCTGTGGATAGGGGATACATGTCCTGTGGAGAGGGGATACATGTCCTGTGGAGAGGGGATACATGTCCTGTGGAGAGGGGATACATGTCCTGTGGAGAGGGGGGGGATACATGTCCTGTGGAGAGGGGATACATGTCCTGTGGAGAGGGGATACATGTCTTTTGTTTAATGGCAGAGCGGGGAGATACCTCCCTGCTCTGCCGTAGTGTTCAGTGGCGTCCCACTGTAGCAGCCATAGCGGAGCCTCCGGCCATGGTGGGGGCCCGTGCCGGCGGGCGACACGGGCCCCCTCATGCCGCGGGCCTCGTAGCAGCCGCTACTGCTGCTATAGCGGTAGTTACGCCACTGATCTAATCCTATCACGTGTGATACTGTCTGCTGAGCAGTGTATCTAATCCTATCATATGTGATACTGTCTGCTGAGCTGTGTATCTAATCCTATTATATGTGATACTAAAGAAGAAAAAATTGGGTCCAGCACTGGTGTGACAAAAATAGAAACTATTTCCAAGTTTTATTAGGTCATGGTTAAAAAGGATCAATAGACTGATATCCTAGTGTGCACATACTGTCTGCTGAGCTGTGTATCTAATCCTATCATGTGTGATGCTGTCTGCAGAGCTACTGTATCTAATCCTATAATGTGTGATACTGTCTGCTGGGCTATGTATCTAATCTTATGATGTGTGATACTGTCTGCTGAGCTGTGTATCTAATCCTATCATGTGTGATACTGTCTGCTGAGCCCTGTATCTAATCCTATCATGTGTGATGCTGTCTGCTGAGCTCTGTATCTAATCCTATCATGTGTGATACTGTCTGCTGAGCCACTGTATGTAATCCTATCATGTGTGATACTGTCTGCTGAGCCCTGTATCTAATCCTATCATGTGTGATGCTGTCTGCTGAGCTCTGTATCTAATCCTATCATGTGTGATACTGTCTGCTGAGCTGTGTATCTAATCCTATCATGTGTGATGCTGTCTGCAGAGCTACTGTATCTAATCCTATAATGTGTGATACTGTCTGCTGGGCTATGTATCTAATCTTATGATGTGTGATACTGTCTGCTGAGCTGTGTATCTAATCCTATCATGTGTGATACTGTCTGCTGAGCCCTGTATCTAATCCTATCATGTGTGATGCTGTCTGCTGAGCTCTGTATCTAATCCTATCATGTGTGATACTGTCTGCTGAGCCACTGTATGTAATCCTATCATGTGTGATACTGTCTGCTGAGCCCTGTATCTAATCCTATCATGTGTGATGCTGTCTGCTGAGCTCTGTATCTAATCCTATCATGTGTGATACTGTCTTCTGAGCTACTGTATCTAATCCTATAATGTGTGATACTGTCTGCTGGGCTATGTATCTAATCTTATCATGTGTGATACTGTCTGCTGAGCTGTGTATCTAATCCTATCATGTGTGATACTGTCTGCTGAGCTGTGTATCTAATCCTATCATGTGCGATACTGTCTGCTGAGCTGTGTATCTAATCCTATCATGAGTGATACTGTCTGCTGAACGGTGTATCTAATCCTATCGTGTGATACTGTCTTCTGAGCTATGTATCTAATCCTATCATGTGTGATACTATCTGCTGAGCTGTGTATCTAATCCTATCATGTGTGATACGGTCTGCTGAGCTTCTGTATCTAACCCTATTATGTGTGATACTGTCTGCTGAGCTGTGTATCTAATTCTATCATGTGTGATACTGTCTGCTGAGCTGTGTATCTAATCCTATCATGTGTGATACTGTCTGCTGAGCCACTGTATCTAATCCTATCGTGTGATACTGTCTTCTGAGCTATGTATCTAATCCTATCATGTGTGATACTGTCTGCTGGGCTATGTATCTAATCTTATCATGTGTGATACTGTCTGCTGAGCTGTGTATCTAATCCTATCATGTGTGATACTGTCTGCTGAGCCCTGTATCTAATCCTATCATGTGTGATGCTGTCTGCAGAGCTACTGTATCTTATCCTATAATGTGTGATACTGTCTGCTGGGCTATGTATCTAATCTTATCATGTGTGATACTGTCTGCTGAGCTGTGTATCTAATCCTATCATGTGTGATACTGTCTGCTGAGCTGTGTATCTAATCCTATCATATGCGATACTGTCTGCTGAGCTGTGTATCTAATCCTATCATGAGTGATACTGTCTGCTGAACGGTGTATCTAATCCTATCGTGTGATACTGTCTTCTGAGCTATGTATCTAATCCTATCATGTGTGATACTGTCTGCTGAGCTGTGTATCTAATCCTATCATGTGTGATACGGTCTGCTGAGCTTCTGTATCTAACCCTATTATGTGTGATACTGTCTGCTGAGCTGTGTATCTAATCCTATAATGTGTGATACTGTCTGCTGAGCTGTGTATCTAATCCTATCATGTGTGATGCTGTCTGCAGAGCTACTGTATCTAATCCTATAATGTGTGATACTGTCTGCTGGGCTATGTATCTAATCTTATGATGTGTGATACTGTCTGCTGAGCTGTGTATCTAATCCTATCATGTGTGATACTGTCTGCTGAGCCCTGTATCTAATCCTATCATGTGTGATGCTGTCTGCTGAGCTCTGTATCTAATCCTATCATGTGTGATACTGTCTGCTGAGCCACTGTATGTAATCCTATCATGTGTGATACTGTCTGCTGAGCCCTGTATCTAATCCTATCATGTGTGATGCTGTCTGCTGAGCTCTGTATCTAATCCTATCATGTGTGATACTGTCTTCTGAGCTACTGTATCTAATCCTATAATGTGTGATACTGTCTGCTGGGCTATGTATCTAATCTTATCATGTGTGATACTGTCTGCTGAGCTGTGTATCTAATCCTATCATGTGTGATACTGTCTGCTGAGCTGTGTATCTAATCCTATCATGTGCGATACTGTCTGCTGAGCTGTGTATCTAATCCTATCATCAGTGATACTGTCTGCTGAACGGTGTATCTAATCCTATCGTGTGATACTGTCTTCTGAGCTATGTATCTAATCCTATCATGTGTGATACTATCTGCTGAGCTGTGTATCTAATCCTATCATGTGTGATACGGTCTGCTGAGCTTCTGTATCTAACCCTATTATGTGTGATACTGTCTGCTGAGCTGTGTATCTAATTCTATCATGTGTGATACTGTCTGCTGAGCTGTGTATCTAATCCTATCATGTGTGATACTGTCTGCTGAGCCACTGTATCTAATCCTATCGTGTGATACTGTCTTCTGAGCTATGTATCTAATCCTATCATGTGTGATACTGTCTGCTGGGCTATGTATCTAATCTTATCATGTGTGATACTGTCTGCTGAGCTGTGTATCTAATCCTATCATGTGTGATACTGTCTGCTGAGCCCTGTATCTAATCCTATCATGTGTGATGCTGTCTGCAGAGCTACTGTATCTTATCCTATAATGTGTGATACTGTCTGCTGGGCTATGTATCTAATCTTATCATGTGTGATACTGTCTGCTGAGCTGTGTATCTAATCCTATCATGTGTGATACTGTCTGCTGAGCTGTGTATCTAATCCTATCATATGCGATACTGTCTGCTGAGCTGTGTATCTAATCCTATCATGAGTGATACTGTCTGCTGAACGGTGTATCTAATCCTATCGTGTGATACTGTCTTCTGAGCTATGTATCTAATCCTATCATGTGTGATACTGTCTGCTGAGCTGTGTATCTAATCCTATCATGTGTGATACGGTCTGCTGAGCTTCTGTATCTAACCCTATTATGTGTGATACTGTCTGCTGAGCTGTGTATCTAATTCTATCATGTGTGATACTGTCTGCTGAGCTGTGTATCTAATCCTATCATGTGTGATACTGTCTGGTGAACTAGTGTATCTAATTTCGAAACGAAATCCAAAAAACGATAGAAGAATTGCCGTTTTTTGCCAATTCCAAACCAACAAATAATATATTTGCAGTTTCCATGTACATTATAAGGGCA
Organism: Rhinoderma darwinii; assembly: GCF_050947455.1. Taxonomy (NCBI): domain Eukaryota; kingdom Metazoa; phylum Chordata; class Amphibia; order Anura; family Rhinodermatidae; genus Rhinoderma; species Rhinoderma darwinii. The sequence goes on from NC_134688.1 coordinate 9,015,884, forward strand.
ATGAGATCCTGCATTGGGAAAGGCCGTCTAATGCAGTCAATGGGAAAGATCACAACCTATTAGTTTTCAATGATGACCATATTGTGGAAGTTAATGGAAAGCAATGCTCAACATTATCTCAGTGGCAAACAAATTGCTTTATACTAATATACTGCCCCCTATATACAATAATTTAACTACTATAATACTGCTCCTATATACAAGAATATAACTACTATAATACTGCCCCCTATATACAAGAATATAACTACTATAATACTGCCCCTATATACAAGAATATAACTACTATAATACTGCCTCCTATATACAAGAATATAACTACTATAATACTGCTCCTATATACAAGAATATAACTACTATAATACTGCCCCTATATACAAGAATATAACTACTATAATACTGCCCCCTATATACAACAATATAACTACTATAATACTGCTCCTATATACAAGAATATAACTACTATAATACTGCCCCTATATACAAGAATATAACTACTATAATACTGCCTCCTATATACAAGAATATAACTACTATAATACTGCTCCTATATACAAGAATATAACTACTATAATACTGCTCCTGTATACAAGAATATAACTACTATAATACTGCCCCAATATACAAGAATATAACTACTATAATACTGCTCCTATATACAAGAATATAACTACTATAATACTGCTCCTATATACAAGAATATAACTACTATAATACTGCTCCTATATACAAGAATATAACTACTATAATACTGCCCCTATATACAAGAATATAACTACTATAATACTGCCCCCTATATACAAGAATATAACTACTATAAGGGCATGACCACACATGGCGGAATTCCTCCGCAACTGTCCGCATCAATGCCGCACCTAATCCGGGTTGCGGATTACGGCTGCGGATCTGCACAAAATGTGCAGAAAATTGATGCGGACTAGCTGCTGCGGACTGCGGGAAAAGTGCTTCCCTTCTCCCTATCAGTGCAGGATAGAGAGAAGGGACAGCACTTTCCCTAGTGAAAGTAAAAGAAATTCATACTTACCGCCCGTTGTCTTTATGACGCGTCCCTCCTTCGGCATCCAGCCCGACCTCCCTGGATGACGCGCCAGTCCATGTGACCGCTGCAGCCTGTGCTTGGCCTGTGATTGGCTGCAGCCGTCACTTACACTGAAACGTCATCCTGGGAGGCCGGACTGGAGACAGAAACAGGGAGTTCTCGGTAAGTACGAACTTCATTTTTTTTTACAGATACATGTATATTGAGATCGGTAGTCACTGTCCCGGGTGCAGAAACAGTTACTGCCGATCGCTTAACTCTTTCAGCACCCTGGACAGTGACTATTTACTGACGTCTCCTAGCAACGCTCCCGTCATTACGGGAGCCCCATTGACTTCCTCAGTCTGGCTGTAGACCTAGAAATACATAGGTCCAGCCAGAATGAAGAAATGTCAAGTAAAAAAAGCAAGACGCATCCGCAGCACACATGACATGTGCATGACAGCTGCGGACTTCATTGCGGAACTTTGAATCTCCATTGAAGTCAATGGAGAAATTCCGCCATGAGTCCGCCACTGCTCCGCAACAGACAGAGCATGCTGCGGACACCAAATTCCGCTCCGCAGCCTATGCTCCGCAGCGGAATTGTACGCATCGTGTAAACGAACACTGCTAAATTAAAGTGAAAGTCAATGTAGAAACGGCTCCGCTGCGGATTAACGCTGCGGAGTGTCCGCAGCGGAATTTAAGTGCAATTCCGCCATGTGTGAACCCGCCCTAATACTGCTCCTATATAGAAGAATATAACTACTATAATACTGCTCCTATATACAAGAATATAACTACTATAATACTGCCCCCTATATACAAGAATATAACTACTATAATACTGCCCCTATATACAAGAATATAACTACTATAATACTGCCCCTATATACAAGAATATAACTACTATAATACTGCCCCCTATACACAAGAATATAACTACTATAATACTGCCCATATACAAAATATAACTACTATAATACTGCCCCTATATACAAGAATATAACCACTATAATACTGCTCCTGCATACAAGAATATAACTACTATAATACTGCTCCCTATATACAAGAATATAACTACTATAATACTGCTCCTATATACAAGAATATAACTAATATAATACTGCTCCCGATGTACAAGAATATAACTACTATAATACTGCCCCTATATACAAGAATATAACTACTATAATACTGCCCCCTATATACAACAATATAACTACTATAATACTGCCCCTATATACAAGAATATAACTACTATAATACTGCTCCTATATACAAGAATATAACTACTATAACACTGCTCCTATATACAAGAATATAACTACTATAATACTGCCCCTATATACAAGAATATAACTACTATAATACTGCCCCCTATATACAAGAATATAACTACTATTATACTGCCCCTATATACAAGAATATAACTACTAAAATACTGCCCTTATATACAAGAATATAACTACTATAATACTGCCCCTATATACAAGAATATAACTACTAGAATATTGCCCCTATATACAAGAATATAACTACTATAATACTGCTCCTATATACAAGAATATAACTACTATAATACTGCTCCTATATACAAGAATATAACTACTATAATACTGCAACCTATATTCAAGAATATAACTACTATAATACTGCCCCTATATACAAGAATATAACTACTATAATACTGCCCCCTATACACAAGAATATAACTACCATAATACTGCCCCTATATACAAAATATAACTACTATAATACTGCCCCTATACACAAGAATATAACCACTATAATACTGCTCCTGCATACAAGAATATAACTACTATAATACTGCTCCCTATATACAAGAATATAACTACTATAATACTGCTCCTATATACAAGAATATAACTAATATAATACTGCTCCCGATGTACAAGAATATAACTACTATAATACTGCCCCTATATACAAGAATATAACTACTATAATACTGCCCCCTATATACAACAATATAACTACTATAATACTGCCCCTATATACAAGAATATAACTACTATAATACTGCTCCTATATACAAGAATATAACTACTATAATACTGCCCCCTATATACAACAATATAACTACTATAATACTGCCCCTATATACAAGAATATAACTACTATAATACTGCTCCTATATACAAGAATATAACTACTATAATACTGCCCCTATATACAAGAATATAACTACTATAATACTTCCCCCTATATACAAGAATATAACTACTATTATACTGCCCCTATATACAAGAATATAACTACTATAATACTGCCCTTATATACAAGAATATAACTACTATAATACTGCCCCTATATACAAGAATATAACTACTAGAATATTGCCCATATATACAAGAATATAACTACTATAATACTGCCCCCTATATACAAGAATATAACTACTATAATACTTCTCCTATATACAAGAATATAACTACTATAATACTGCCCCTATATACAAGAATATAACTACTATAATACTGACCCTATATACAAGAATATAACTACCATAATACTGCCCCGACAAGAATATAACTACTATAATACTGCTCCTATATACAGGAATAAAAATACCATAATACTGCTCCTATATACAACAATATAGCTACGATAATACTGCCCCTATATACAACAATATAACTACTATAATACTGCCCCTATATACAAGAATATAACTACTATAATACTGACTCCTATGGACAAGAATATAACTACTATTATACTGCCCATATATATAAGAATATAACGACTATAATACTGCCCCTATATACAAGAATATAACTACTATAATACTGCCCCCTATATACAAGAATATAACTACAATAATACTGCCCCTATATACAAGAATATAACTACTATAATACTGCCCCTATATACAAGAATATAACTACTATAATACTGCTCCTATATACAAGAATATAACTACTATAATACTGCCCCTATATACAAGAATATAACTACTATAATACTGCTCCTATATACAAGAATATAACTACTATAATACTGCCCCTATATACAAGAATATAACTACTATTATACTGCTCCTATATACAAGAATATAACTACTATAATACTGCTCCTATATACAAGAATGTAACTACTATAATACTGCCCCTATATACAAGAATATAACTACTATAATACTGCCCCCTATATACAAGAATATAACTTCTATAATACTGCCTCTATATACAAGAATATGACTACTATAATACTGCCCCCTATATACAAGAGTATAACTACTATAATACTGCTCCCTATATACAAGAATATAACTACTATAATACTGCCCCTATATACAAGAATATAACTACTATAATACTGCCCCTATATACAAGTATATAACTACTATAATACTGCTCCTATATACAAGTATATAACTACTATAATACTGCTCCTATATACAAGACTATAACTACTATAATACTGCCCCCTATATACAAGAATATAACTACTATAATACTGCTCCTATATACAAGAATATAACTACTATAATACTGCTCCTATTTACAAGAATATAACTACTATAATACTGCCCCCTATATACAAGAATATAACTACTATAATACTGCTCCCTATATACAAGAATATAACTACTATAATACTGCCCCCTATATACAAGAATATAACTACTATAATACTGCCCCCTATATACAAGTATATAACTACTATAATACTGCCCCCTATATACAAGAATATAACTACTATAATACTGCCTCTATATACAAAATATAACTACTATAATACTGCTCCTATATACAAGAATATAACTACTATAATACTGCCCCTATATACAGGAATATAACTACTATAATACTGCCCCTATATACAGGAATATAACTACTATAATACTACCCCCTATATACAAAAATATAACTACTATAATACTGCCCCTATATACAAGAATATATCTACTATAATACTGCCCCTATATACAAGAATATAACTACTATAATACTGCTCCTATATACAAGAATATAACTACTATAATACTGCCCCCTATATACAAGAATATAACTATAATACTGCCCCCTATATACAAGAATATAACTTCTATAATACTGCCTCTATATACAAGAATATAACTACTATAATACTGCCCCCTATATACAAGAGTATAACTACTATAATACTGCTCCCTATATACAAGAATATAACTACTATAATACTGCCCCTATAAACAAGAATATAACTACTATAATACTGCTCCTATATACAAGAATATAACTACTATAATACTGCTCCTATATACAAGAATATAACTACTATAATACTGCTCCTATATACAAGAATATAACTACTATAATACTGCCCTCTATATACAAGAATATAACTACTATAATACTGCCCCCTATATACAAGAATATAACTACTATAATACTACCCCTATATACAAGAATATAACTACTATAATACTGCTCCCTATATACAAGAATATAACTACTATAATACTGCCCCTATATACAAGAATATAACTACTATAATACTGCTCCTATATACAAGAATATAACTACTATAATACTGCTCCTATATTCAAGAATATAACTACTATAATACTGCCCCCTATATACAAGAATATAACTACTATAATACTGCCCCCTATATACAAGAATATAACTACTATAATACTGCCCCTATATACAAGAATATAACTACTATAATACTGCTCATATATACAAGAATATAACTACTATAGTACTGCTCCTATATACAAGAATACAACTACTATAATACTGCCCCCTATATACAAGAATATAACTACTATAATACTGCTCCTGTATACAAGAATATAACTACTATAATACTGCTCCTATATACAAGAATATAACTACTATAATACTGCCCCCTATATACAAGAATATAACTACTATAATACTGCCCCCTATATACAAGAATATAACTACTATAATACTGTCCCCTATATACAAGAATATAACTACTATAATACTGCTCCTATATACACGAATATAACTACTATAATACTGACCCTATATACAAGAATATAACTACTATAATACTGCTCATATATACAAGAATATAACTACTATAGTACTGCTCCTATATACAAGAATATAACTACTATAATACTGCCCCTATATACAAGAATATAACTACTATAATACTGCTCCTGTATACAAGAATATAACTACTATAATACTGCCCCCATATACAAGACTATAACTACTATAATACTGCTCCTATATACAAGAATATAACCACTATAATACTGCCCCCATATACAAGACTATAACTACTATAAGGGAATGTTCACAGGGCTTATTTACGGATGTAATTCGGGCGTTTTACGCCTCGATTTACATCCGAAAATGCGCCTCGATAGCGTTGGCAAACATCTGCCCATTGAAAGCAATGGGCTGACGTTTGTCTGTTCACACGAGGCGTATATTTACGCGTCGCTGTCAAAAGACGGCGCGTAAATAGACGCCTGCGCCAAAGAAGTGTCATGTCACTTCTTCAGACGTAAATGGAGCCGTTTTCCATGGACTCCATGGAAAACCAGCTCCAGTTACGTCCGTAAGGGACGCGGCCTTCAAGCGCCTGCACATGCCGTTACGACTGAAATGACGGGGCTGTTTTCTCCTGGAAATAGCCCCGTAATTTCGGCCGTTTCGGACGCTGCCGTGTGAACATACCCTTATACTGCCCCTATTTATAAGAATATAACTACTATATAGAGCAATCATTATTATTCTTACAGTATAATCCCATTACCTACACCAGTCTGTTTTTGGACGGCGGCTTTGGGAATATGAAATAACATAATTCTGACATATATATATAAGATTTCCTATAAACCAGTAAATTATAAACACAATTATACTCATATCGCAGCTCCTGTGGTTAACGTTCACCAGTCCAAATAATGACTGATTCATTCTGACGCATCCATTAAAATAAATCTTTTATTAGATAATATCCTTATAATCATGTGGGGGAGGGGATATGGCAGCTGAATTTATAAATGATCTTTCTACAGACATAGGATATTTATACAAATGACTAATGGACTGAGATGAAGGAATCTATACATAGTACGACAGCCATTCAGTATTATAACATATATCGTTATCACGCCATGTCGTGGCAGACACAAATGAGTGGCCAAGAAATCTTCCTGGCTGTTTGCCCTCGTACGCCCACACAAAAACAGCCGGTCATGTCCAGTTCTCAGGTCCCATCGAGCGACATCTTTTTCTTTTCTGGTTGCAGGATACAAACAGGAACCTTTGCAGGAAACAACTACGGTAAGTTGCTCAGGTACCGGGAGACCAGAAGAGCTGCCCTAAATAAGCACCGAACACCTGGGATTGGTTGGAGGAAAATGAGCACACACAGGCCCTTTAAGAGACAGCCAGGGAGCGCGCACGTGCCCTATGGAACACGCCCTGAGTGAGCGGAGCATGAGCGCAGCCATGGGCAGCAGAAGCCACGGTACGCCGGCGGAGTAGGTGCTCGTTCATGTAGAGAATGTACCCCTCCAAACTAAAAATAAATGAAAAGATAAAAAAATAAAAATAAATAAAAATAGATAAAAATCAATGTTTACATTTTCCGTTCTGAGACAGTTGATTTGGAAACTATACTTCCCAGAATGGAATTCACCAGAGCAAAGTCCCTGCAGAAGCTGAACCAACAGGGACTGCTGGAACATGTGAGCTCAGCAACTGTATAATTTGCCTTTAAAAGGGTCGATCACTTCAGAAAACCCCCAGCAGCCGCTGATCTTGGTGAGCTGATCTCTGCTGATCAGTTGCTATTGCTGGGGGTAAGGGGCCGCTTCTGGGCCAGCTTTATGCAATGGATCTCCGCTCTGGCATATACAGTGGCATCCTGAACAGGAGAAAGAGGGTATGAAAAGTGGAGACCCCTAGAAATAAGAACCCCTTTAAGATGTCTAGTAAGCTGGGTGACTGTCCCTTCAGGAGCCCAAATATTGACTGTCTCTCCGCTCCCCCAAAGATTTTGTGCTTTTTAGGGCCAGAATGCTCTTAAATTAAATTAAAAAGTTACAAAAATATGAATGAAACAATGTAGAGGTCTCTACCGTTCATTACATACTACCCGTTACCCACAATACACTGCATTGTTTAGTTTGAACCAATTAGAAGGCAATTTTGCAGCTTAACATATGTTGAAAAATCAATTCCCTCTGGAAAATCATCTGGTGTTTGTGCTCAGTAAAGATTATATAATGTTCCACATAATGCTAAGTAGCCACCAACAAGCTCGACCTGATCACTCCACGCGTAGCCCAGGAAGACGGCGAAGACAACGGACCATGCCGAGCACCGTAATCAATAATCACATGTGACCAGTCACTGACCGGCTAATCTCATATCACTACACGGGACGTCTAGGGAGCCGGTAAATAAACATTTGCGTGAAAGTGTCGCTGGGCTCTACCGACCCTCGAAATCTCTAAGAAGAGAGAAGACGTAAGTAGTAAGAATAACGCTCTTATCAATGTTATTATTAATATAAATCCTTAAAAGGGATGATTCTGTCCTCTAATGATAATGAAATGACTCTGCCGACCCTGTACTCAATGATCATGAGATGACTCTGCTGACTCTGCTGTCCCAGTCTACAATGGCAAGTGAGCTGCAGAAAGTAGGAAATGTCAGCCTATTGTGTGTGCTCCAGTGTTAAAGGGAACCGGTCACCAGCATTTCACCTATTAAACCAGCAATACCTGGAGGTAGTGGGTGAGAAGTCATTGTTATGTAACCTATAATTGTCTTCGAAGTCTCTGTACCTTTAGTATCCGTTTTTTAGTGTTCCTGCGCCGTATGCTAATGAGTATAAAAGCATCATATCTTCATTCCTCAAGCCTTTCTGAGTTAACCCCGCCTTATTTCATTGATGCCAAGAATCACCATCAGACTAGTTCTCCCTAAGAGATGATATATATTATTTAAATCAGGAATTTATTATAATTTTTTTTAATATATATATTTTTAATTATATAAAAATCCTGAAATATTCTAGTTTTCACACTGGCTGTTAGAGTACATGCAATAGGCTGATATTTCTTGTTTTCAGCTTTGCTGTGTAAACTGGGACAGGATCAGCAGAGTCATCTAATTATCATTAGAGGACAGTGTCAGCAGAGTCATCTCATTACTATTAGAGGTTGGCAGAAGCAGAGTCATCTCACTATCATTGGAGGACAGGGTCAGCAGAGTCATCTCATTACTATTAGAGGTTGCATCAGCAGAGTCATCTCATTATCATTAGAGGACATGGTCAGCAGAGTCATCTCACTATCAGTTGGGAGCAGGGTCAGCAGAGTCATCTCATCATTAGAGGATAGGGAAATCAGAGTCATCTCAGGGAATGGAATGACAGATGACAACTTTATTCTACTGCAGCTCATCTCCTTACGAACAAAATTATTGGGCATGTGATCGTGTTGAGATTAGAGTTTTCTCCGATCCCGGTCATTGCAGCAGAGGGTCAACTGTAACATACCGGACCTGTACCATCCCACCACCGTACACGCCGCTTGGCCTTAACTACCTAGTGCAGCACCATGAATGTATAGCGGCCGGCGCCAAGTAGTCTAATCATGATACAGTAATAAATTTAAAAAAACGTAAAAACAACAAAAAATTACAAAATAGAAAGAAAAAAATTAGGGAAAATATTACATTTCTGAAGCTAGTGCACATTTTATTATATATGGACCATATGTTATAATAATCCAAATCCCTATTTTTGTAAATATATTTTCTTACAATGTGTTAGATTTAGTTCCCATTTCCCGCTTCGTTGTGGACTTCGGTCTCTGACATAAAAGGAGAAAACAATAGAATGAGAAATTAAAACAAACAAACGCAAAATGGGAAGAAAATTGAATGTGATAAATGTGAGGTTCTCGGGAAATTTATGGAAATTCCTCATATAGTAACAGTCTGAGGGGCCGCATGTTCCTTCCTTTCCCACTTGGTATTTCTTTCTTTTTGGCTGGTATTTGAAAGGCCCATTGTAGAGACCCCGTCCTGTTGTCACTTGTTGGGAATTTTAATCAATCAATTTTGGAAATAACTAAAAATGGATGTTAAATAAATTCCAGCCAAAGAATACAAAGCAGGACAAAAGACAAAATAAAAATTTACCGTAAGAAGTTTTTATTCCAAGAAATCGCCTAAGGATAAGGGAACACCAACAAAAAGTTATTTACCATACGATCATGTTAAAGTGACGCTCCACTTTTTTGCTATATATCTTAATTGGCATTTTTTTGGTATTTTGAACACATTTTTCCAGTTGCAAAAAATTAACTAACACAAAAAAAAACCACAAAAAAAAACCACCTGAAGTTATTTGGAAACCATCAACAAGTTGCTGTTGATGGATCTGACATTCTTGCCATTTTGAATGCACTTGTGTAATATATCTTTTTTGTTGGTTTTCCGCTTTGATGTATATAAAGCTTAATCCCGGAATTTGCCAGTTCTCTGAAAGTCATAAAAGGGCCCTAAAAGTCGCAATATTTACGCCGCCCTTGACACTTTTGCAAAGAGGGGACGGGGTCACAGCAGCATGACAAATTTATTCTAATTTACGCCACAACACTGGCATTAATTACAGCGGAAATCTACGCCAGCTCTTAGTTGATGTAGATTTCACTATGTGGGGCGTAGCAAGTTAGAGGCCCGAGCCGGGCGCTGAACCTTGCCCCCTATCGGAGTACACCCCAGCTCGGCCCTTCAGACAATTAAATTATATAAAACAAAAAAACGCGGCCGCGTTTGTTGCGCCACACAACCAGCGGGTAGGTGCAATAGATTTATTAAAAGAGTGGCATATGAAACACCAGTTTTAGTAAATCTGCCTCTTTGTGTTTCAATTCCTGCTCATTTTGAAGATCTTTGCTTGCTGTCAGTGAATGAGAACACTCTTGTTTACATTCAGAAGATACAAACATGTACATAGCTAGTCCTGCTCTAAGCTAAGAAGTGAATATCATTGTATCCAGTCTAGGCCATGATCTGTTAGCAGAAGCTGCACAAATCTCTCTGGAAGTTTGTTACAATGTATCAGTCTGGAGTCCTGGCTGTTGAGCTCACAGAGCATTGTCTAGACTGGATACAATTGTATCCACTTCTCAGATGACAGCAGGTCTAAGTATTTAATGTCTCGATATGTAAGCAAGGGGGTTCTTATTCACTGACAGAAAGCAGAGATATTGAAAATTGTGAAAATTGAAACCTATCATTTATATTAGAATTCTCATTTATACAATTATTAAGCTTCATTTATATAAAACCGGAAAACCTCTTTAAAGGGTTTTCTCTGGAATAAAAATATAGGCCATCAGGGACCCCCTGGACAAAAAATTAAAAGGGCTGCATTGTCTATTAGATCTGCCATGTAGTGGTGGTCCCGGGGGTCGGATTTAGCCAATTGCACACTGATGACCAATCTTAAGTATTTTTACTGAAACCCTTTAACTTTCTGTTTGTTTTTATTCTGTTCAGCATAGAAAAAAAATATCTCCTATTGTTATCATCAACAAGCTGCTGTTGACGGATCTGTTTTTTTTAAATGTGTTTCTATTTAGCACTTTACATACATAATTGTGTCTGTAAGTGTGTTTTTCTTATTAACCTCTTCATAACCCCCATTATCTCATGAACACGTCTGGCAGCCGGGATTATTACCACAATAACCGATGCAGGAATTAGATATTAACATATTATACTCAATCAAATGGGATACAAACTGGTACAAAAACACTAGATTTTCACAAGATTTACATTTTTGTTGAATTTTGTAATATAACAATATAAAAACTGGATACAAAAATGATACATTCCAGAGTTTGAGCCCAGCCGGAGTGATCTGGACTGTATTCGGTATTCATGTGTGGACCATGTACCCTTTTTGGTGCATTTTGACCACTGCGGTCATTTACCCCATTGGCAACATTAAAAAAAAAAATCCCACAATGTGGGCAAAGCAGTAGTGTAACTTTTTGTGCCAGTTTGGGTCGGTTCCCAGAGCCGGAGATTAGAAATGGAGGCTACAGATCCGTGTTTTTAGCCTTCATTGTCATAAATAGGGGAAATAATAAGATGTTGGGGAATCAAGATACCAATTCGGCAACAAATTAAAGGGTTGTCTCATTGTCAACAACCCCTACAGACATCATGGAGGGGTCTCCTGCTTGATCAGGGCTTCCCATGGTGCAGACCAACTTCAATATAAAAAAGGGGGTGTTGAGATGAGACATCCCCTTTAGGCTGGGTTCACACGTGGCGGAATTTCACTTGAATTCCGCTGCGGACACTCCGCAACGTTAATCCGCAGCGGAGCCGTTTCTCCATTGACTTCCACTTCTATTTAGCAGTGTTCGTTTAGACGATGCGTAAAATTCCGCTGCGGAGCATAGGCTGCGGTGCGGAATTTGGTGTCCGCAGCATGCTCTGTCTGTTGCGGACCAGTGGCGGACTGGTTGCGGACTCATGGCGGAATTTCTCCATTGACTTCAATGGAGATTCTAAATTCCGCAATGAAGTCCGCAGCTGTCATGCACATGTTATGTGTGCTGCGGATGCGTCTTGCTTTTTGGACATGACATTTCTTCATTCTGGCTGGACCTATGTATTTCTAGGTCTACAGCCAGACTGAGGAAGTCAATGGGGCTCCCGGAATTACGGGAGCGTTGCTAGGAGACGTCAGTAAATAGTCACTGTCCAGGGTGCTGAAAGAGTTAAGCGATCGGCAGTAACTGTTTCTGCACCCGGGACAGTGACTACCGATCTCAATATACATGTATCTGTAAAAAAACATATAAGTTCATACTTACCGAGAACTCCCTGCTTCTGTCTCCAGTCCGGCCTCCCAGGATGACGTTTCAGTCTAAGTGACGGCTGCAGCCAATCACAGGCTGCAGCGGTCACATGGACTGCCGCGTCATCCAGGGAGGTGGGGCCGGATGCCGAAAGAGGGACGCGTCACCAAGACAACGGCCGGTAAGTATGAAATTCGTTTACTTTCACTAGGGAAAGTGCTGTCCCTTCTCTCTATCCTGCACTGATAGGGAGAAGGGAAGCACTTTTCCCGCAGTCCGTAGCAGCTAGTCCGCATCAATGTACTGCACATTTTGGGCAGATCCGCCGCAGAATCTGCAACGCAGATTCTGTGCGGCATTGATGCGGACAGTTGCGGAGGAAATCCGCCACGTGTGGGCATGCCCTTAATGTGCATTGGGCAACATTTGGGATTCATGGATTTAAGGGGTATTTCGGATTCATCACTATATAAGAAAAAGTTATACAAATTTCCATTATACTCTCAGTATGAAATCCTCAGGGTTTTCAGGATCTCTGCTTGCTGTCATTCAATAGGGACCTCCATTGTTTACTTTCAGAGGATCATAGTCATGTTATTTAAACAGACAGCTTCACGACTCGTTACAAGACACAGCTCTGATACACTGCACCTGTGTGTCCATTACATGACCAGGACAGATTTTTGAATCAGAGCAAGCAGAGATCTTGAAAACGGTGAACAATTGATACAGAAAGTATATTGGAAAATTTTATAACTTTATGTTGCACAAAGAATATCCTTACTTGACTGAAACTGGAATTCCCCTTTAAGAGAATATATATATTTTTTTCTATAAACTAAACGATCGGCTCATCTTTACAGACCGGTCACTTGTTATATTCGGTCACTGTCACTATTGCGCTCATCAATACCAGAAATATGTAATAAACCCATAGACTTCCAGCTGTTTCCTGCAGTCCTGGACATTTCCACTAAATTGCCCAATCCCCCCACCCGTAATGTTGGCCAAGGCCAGACGTTAGCCCATTACTAATACACCATGCCACATGAATAGACGGAGATGAATCCCATCCCTTGTGTTGTATGAGGGATATCTGGCTCTGGTTTCTGGCAGGGAGTTCAGAGCGACCACTGGTTTCCTCCGGCTTTTATCTGTGTTATAACAGAGAACTACATCATTATCATGTTATAATAACAGAGTGCGCAGATATTGGCGGTGGTCTATGTATCACGGAGGCAGAACAGTCATCATGACCATCACTCTCTCCATGACCTCTCCAGAAAATTCTCCGGTATCTGTGATTTTTAATTTTTATTACACAATGGGTATCCTATCCCTGCCCCATCATCCTATCCCTGCCCCATCATCCTATCCCTGCCCCATCATCCTATCCCTGCCCCATCATCCTATCCCTGCCCCATCATCCTATCCCTGCCCCATCATCCTATCCCTGCCTCATCATCCTATCCCTGCCCCCATCATCCTATCCCTGCCCCCATCATCCTATCCCTGCCCCATCATCCTATCCCTGCCCCATCATCCTATCCCTGCCCCATCATCCTATCCCTGCCCCATCATCCTATCCCTGACCCATCATCCTATCCCTGCCCCATCATCCTATCCCTGCCTCATCATCCTATCCCTGCCCCCATCATCCTATCCCTGCCCCCATCATCCTATCCCTGCCCCATCATCCTATCCCTGCCCCATCATCCTATCCCTGCCCCATCATCCTATCCCTGCCCCATCATCCTATCCCTGACCCATCATCCTATCCCTGACCCATCATCCTATCCCTGCCCCATCATCCTATCCCTGCCCCATCATCCTATCCCTGACCCATCATCCTATCCCTGACCCATCATCCTATCCCTGACCCCATCATCCTATCCCTGCCCCTATCATCCTATCCCTGCCCCATCATCCTATCCCTGCCCCATCATCCTATCCCGGCCCCATCATTCTATCCCTGCTCTCATCATCCTATCCCTGCCCCATCATCCTATCCCTGCCCCATCATCCTATCCCTGCCCCCATCATCCTATCCCTGCCCCATCATCCTATCCCTGCCCCATCATCCTATCCCTGCCCCATCATCCTATCCCTGCTCTCATCATCCAATCCCTGCCCCATCATCCTATCCCTGCCCCATCATCCTATCCCTGCCCCATCATCCTATCCCTGCCCCATCATCCTATCCCTGCCCCATCATCCTATCCCTGCCTCATCATCCTATCCCTGCCCCCATCATCCTATCCCTGCCCCATCATCCTATCCCTGCCCCATCATCCTATCCCTGCCCCATCATCCTATCCCTGCCCCATCATCCTATCCCTGACCCATCATCCTATCCCTGACCCATCATCCTATCCCTGACCCCATCATCCTATCCCTGCCCCCATCATCCTATCCCTGCCCCCATCATCCTATCCCTGCCCCATCATCCTATCCTTGCCCCATCATCCTATCCTTGCCCCATCATCCTATCCCTACCCCATCATCCTATCCCTGCCGCATAATCCTATCCCTGCCCCATCATCCTATCCCTGCCCCATCATCCTATCCCTGCCCAATCATCCTATCCCTGCCCCATCATCCTATCCCTGCCGCATCATCCTATCCCTGCCCCCATCATCCTGTCCCTACCCCATCATCCTATCCCTACCCCATCATCCTATCCCTACCCCATCATCCTATCCCTGCCGCCATCATCCTATCCCTGCCCCATCATCCTATCCCTGCCCCCATCATCCTATCCCTGCCCCATCATCCTATCCCTGCACCCATCATCCTATACCTGCCCCCATCATCCTATCCCTGCCCCATCATCCTATCCCTACCCCATCATCCTATCCCTACCCCATCATCCTATCCCTGCCGCCATCATCCTATCCCTGCCCCATCATCCTATCCCTGCCCCCATCATCCTATCCCTGCCCGCATCATCCTATCCCTGCCCCCATCATCCTATCCCTACCCCATCATCCTATCCCTGCCCCATCATCCTATCCCTGCCCCATCATCATATCCCTGCCCCATCATCATATCCCTGCCCCATCATCCTATCCCTGCCGCATCATCCTATCCCTTACCCCATCATCCTATCCCTACCCCATCATCCTATCCCTGCCCCCATCATCCTATCCCTGCCCCCATCATCCTATCCCTGCCCCCATCATCCTATCCCTGCCCCCATCATCCTATCCCTGCCCCCATCATCCTATCCCTGCCCCCATCATCCTATCCCTGCACCCATCATTCTATCCCTGCCCCATCATCCTATCCCTGCCCCATCGGGGCAGATCTAGCAGATAATAATAACACTTACAGGTGACTGGGGCAGACCTAGCAGATAATAATAACACTTACAGGTGACCGGGGCAGATCTAGCAGATAATTATAACATTTACAGGTGACGGGGCAGCTCTAGCAGATAATAATAACACTACAGGTGACCGGGGCAGATCTAGCAGATAATTATAACACTTACAGGTGACGGGGCAGATCTAGCAGATAATAATAACACAGGTTACCGGGGCAGATCTAGCAGATAATAATAACACTTACAGGTGACTGGGGAAGATCTAGCAGATAATAATAACACTTACAGGTGACTGGGGCAGATCTTGCAGATAATAATAACACTTACAGGTGACTGGGGCAGATCTTGCAGATAATAATAACACTTACAGGTTACCGGGGCAGATCTAGCAGATAATAATAACACTTACAGGTGACTCGGGAAGATCTAGCAGATAATAATAACACTTACAGGTGACCGGGGCAGATCTAACTGATAATAATAACACTTACAGGTGACCGGGCAGATGTAACAGATAATAAGAACACTTACAGGTGACCTAGCAGATCTAGCAGATAATAAGGAAAACTAAAATGTGACCAGGGATGATCCAGCTGATGACAATGGCACTTATAGGTGACCAGGGCAGATCTATCAGATAATAATACTTACAGGTGACCAGGGAAGATCTACCGGATGATAATAATAGCACTTACAGGTGAAAAGTTTAGATAGAGCAGATAATAAGACTTACAGGTGAAAAGGGTAGATCGAGCAGATAATAAGACTTACAGGTGACTGTGGCAGATCTAGCAGATAATAACAACACTTACAGATGACCAGGGACAATCTACCCGATTATAATAATAGCACTTACAGGTAACTAGCAGATTTCTAGCAGATCAGACGACATTTCACCAACTGACCTGTGGCAAAGGTGGCATCATATGACAGTGCCACGTGTAAAGTAACTTGAGATCTTCAGTAAGAACCATATTACAAGCAATGTTTGTCTATGGAGACTGCATGGCTGTGTGCTTGATTTTATGCACCTGTTTGCAAGAAGTGTGGCTGAACTCAATGATGAAGAGGAGTGTCCACATACTTTTGGCTATACAGTGTAACTTAAAGGCAACCTGTCACTAGATTTTAGGACACTGAACCACCAGCAGGTCATTATACTGCTGGGAAAAACATGCCCCTTTCAAAACTGTCCATTTTAGAATTTTGTACCAAAAAAAAAAATGATAATCCTGCGTGTGCTGTATGTAAATTACCGGAGAAGAGTCTTGGGATGAGTCCAACGGCATCCTGCACATGCTCAGTGCTCATATGAAGCCGAGGCCGTACACCAGGACTCCCCTCTGGTAATTTACATAAAATGCACGCTGTATAATAACTTCTTTATGGACAAAATGCTAAAACTAACAGTTTTGACAGGGGCATGAAATGTTTAGTGCCCTAGAATCTAGGGACAGGTTCTTTTTAAAGGGGTTCTCCGCTTTGGACAATCCCTTTTTCTTAGTAGGATTCCCAATGATAAGGTGATAATCGAGTTTTCCTCTGGTGGAATGTGCAGCGATCAGTTGTAATCTTTGAGGGTATCTGGTTACAAGCACTTTCCCTGCAGTGCCACCACAGGAGAAATGAAGTATTACACAGTTCTAAGTTAAATCAATAAACTGTCTATGTAGTGCACAAATGTGTTGGGTCCTCTAGAGAGAGAGAGAGAGAGAGATGTTTTTTTAAAGCTGCTATCTGCTCTGACTAATCGGGGGACCTTTAACTCAGAATTCCCTAATAGGGTATTTAAAAATTGGTTTTCTAAAGCCAAAACAGTGACTACTAATGCTGGGCCCCTAGCAATGAGCTCATATTGCCTGCGGAAACTATGAGTGACCCCACATTTCTCATCATCCAAGTCATTCCATTCACTGATGTTAAGGTCTGGGGTGGTGGCTCTATTATTTTGAGGATATTATAAGCATTTATGATGGCTCCATCATATGTATATATGTCTAGATGTTATTATATATCCCCAGCACTGCTTCTCTACCATGCTTGCTGGATAGTTGTAGACCATGGTCAAATTTACACCTATCAGTCCATAAAATCTTAGTCCACATCCCCATCATACACAGATCATAAAGACCCCCATAGCAAAACTTTGAATGGGCCCCACATAGCTCTGCCCCTTTATTAACGTTAATGCCCATATTCCATTTTTAAGACCCAAATTCTGTGTCGATCAACATTGTAATATACTCGTATAGGGGAGCTCTGTTTTTCTGACTTGATAAATGATATAATTCTGCCTGTATCCTGCCACCACTAGGGGGAGCTCATTGCATATGGGTTTACACAGCTGAGAGTTGCAGAAATCTGTATGCAGAGAGCTCCCTCTAGTGGAGGTTATAGATAGCCACTAAGACAGTATCAAGGCAATCAGGGAAAGCAGTTTCAGGACGGCGCTCCTCCTTCCATGGACCCCAATGTCATTTGCCCTTCCTCTATGTCTATTTTTTAAGAGTCCACTGCCAATTTCCTTTGCAAATTATTTTATAATAATTATCTAAGAATTTCTTATTTAGACAATGGAAGAGTAACCAGAGGATATCAGAATGTTCCTGGTGTTCAGGTCTAAGAAGTCTAATAGCAGGGTTGTAGCTACAGGGGGAGCAGAGGTAGCAGTCGTATCCAGGACCCAGAGAAAGAAGGCGCCCCCTATGACATAAAAGGACACTAGTGTTATAAATGGCACATGATAGGTGTGGGGCCCGATAAAGATTTTTCATTGGGGACCAGGAACTAAAGTCTGCACAATAGAAACATATGAAGAAGGGTTTGTCCAGACTTTACTGACGGTTTACTATAATAAGCACCAAGAACATAGCAACGAGGAAACAACGGGGCCAAACAACGCACAACAATTGAGGCTCGAACTTAGAACTATTGTTATAATTAGCGCAACAATTAATAGCAACGACATTAAACTATTGCACAACCAGACTTCATTGTTACATCTGAGAGCGCAATACTCTTGTTGAACTTGTTGCATACGGGCTCCAGGCTAATGAGGGAGCGGAACGTGAATTGCCCCATAATTACATTGTCATCCATTCTGGGTCGCTCGTCGCTGGAGCTGGCACACTAATAATAATAACACAGCTCATTATAAAGGGAAATGACTGGTGTGCGGCCATTGGTGCCCACTTCCTATCCCAAATCCAGACACTGCTACGAGGTCATGAGGGCAGCAGAGCCCTATAGAAAAGAAATCACTATAAGAATGTGGATTTCTCATGTTACAGCTGAGTTCATCAAAGATACACAGATACAACGCGCTGCTTGCTAAAGTGTAAAAACACCTGTAATCAGCATTTATATTTTTTTTAATTACAATATCTCTTTATTGCTTTCATTATGTCTACATCTACAGTTAGGTCCAGAATTATTTGGACAGGGTCACAAGTTTTGGCATTTTATCTGTTTACCAGAACATATTGAATATCCAGTTATATAATCCATATGGACTTAAGGTGCAGACTCTCAGCTTTAATTTGAGGGTATTCTCACCCTAATTTGAGGAAGGGTTTAGGAATTACAGCTCTTTAATATGTAGCTGCCTCTTTTTCAAGAGAATAAAGGTATTTGGACAATTATCTCAAAAGCTATTTAATGGGCTGCATGGGCTATTCCCTCGTTATTCCATCTTCAATTAAGCAGGTAAAAAGTCTGCAGTTGATTCCAGGTGCGACATTTGCATTTGGAAGCTGTTGCTGTGAACCCACAACATGAGGTCAAATGGGCTCTCAATGCAAGTGACACCGACCATCGTTAGGCTGAAAAACATGAAGAAATCCATCAGAGAGAGGCACAAATGTCAGAAGTGGCCAAATCAACAGTCTGGTACATTCTTGAAAAACCCCAAAAAGAGCGCACTGGTGATCTCATGAAATCCAAAAGGCCTGGACGTCCACGGAAGACAACAGTGGTGGATGATCGCAGAATCCTTTCCATGGATTGAACAGTGGTGGATGATCCGCAGAATTCCTTACCAAACATGTAAAGAAGCCGCCCAGTTCTGGAACAGCATGAAACTAAGATCAACCTGTACCAGAATGATGGGAGGAAGAAAGTATAGAGAAGGCGTGGAACGGCTTATGATCCAAAGCCACCACATCCTCTGTAATTCATGGTGGAGGCAGTGAGATGGCATGGTGGGGTCAGTGTGATGGCATGGTGGGGGCAGTGTGGTGGAATGATGGGGCGGTGTAATGGCATGGTGGGGCAGTGTGATGGCATGGTGGAGGCAGTGTGGTGGCATGGTGGGGGCAGTGTGGTGGAATGATGGGGCAGTGTGATGGCATGGTGGGGGCAGTGTGGTGGCATGGTGGGGGCAGTGTGGTGGCATGGTGGGGGCAGTGTGGTGGAATGATGGGGCAGTGTGATGACATGGTGGAGGCAGTGTGATGGCATGGTGGAGGCAGAGTGATGGCATGGTGGAGGCAGTGTGATGGGATGGCGGGGGCAGTGTGATGGGATGGCGGGGGCAGTGTCATGGCATGGTGGGGGCAGTGTGATGGCATGGTGGGGGCAGTGTGATGGCATGGTGGGGGCAGTGTGATGGCATGGTGGAGGCAGTGTGATGGCATGGTGGGGGCAGTGTGATGGCATGGTGGGGGCAGTGTGGTGGCATGGTGGGGGCAGTGTGATGGCATGGTGTGGGCAGTGTGATGGCATGGTGGGGGCAGTGTGATGGCATGGTGGGGGCAGTGTGGTGGCATGGTGGGGGCAGTGTGATGGCATGGTGTGGGCAGTGTCATGGCATGGTGGGGGCAGTGTCATGGCATGGTGGGGGCAGTGTGATGGCATGGTGGGGGCAGTGTGATGGCATGGTGGGGGAAGTGTCATGGCATGGTGGGGGCAGTGTGATGGCATGGTGGGGGCAGTGTGATGGCATGGTGGGGGCAGTGTGATGGCATGGTGGGGGCAGTGTGGTGGCATGGTGGGGGCAGTGTGGTGGCATGGTGGGGGCAGTGTGATGGCATGGTGGAGGCAGTGTGATGGCATGGTGAGGCTGTGTGATGGCATGATGGGGGCAGTGTGATGGCATGGTGGGGGCAGTGTGATGGCATGGTGGGGGCAGTGTGATGGCATGGTGGGGGCAGTGTGATGGCATGGTGGGGGCAGTGTGATGGTATGGTGGGGGCAGTGTGATGGTATGGTGGGGGCAGTGTGATGCCATGGTGGAGGCAGTGTGATGGCATGGTGGGGGCAGTGTGATGGCATGGTGGGGGCAGTGTGATGGCATGGTGGGGGCAGAGTGGTGGCATGGTGGGGGCAGTGTGATGGCATGGTGGAGGCAGTGTGATGGAATGGTGGGGGCAGTGTGATGGCATGGTGGGAGCAGTGTGATGGCATGGTGAGGGCAGTGTGATGGCATGGTGGGGGCAGTGTGATGGCATGGTGGGGGCAGTGTGATGGCATGGTGGGGGCAGTGTGATGGCATGGTGGGGGCCGTGTGATGGCATGGAGGGGACAGTGTGATGGCATGGTGGAGGCAGTGGGATGGCATGGTGGGAGCAGTGTGATGGCATGGGCATGCATGGCTGCCAGAGGCAGTGGGTCACCAGTGTTTATTGATGATGTGACTGAAGACAGAAGCAGCCGGATGAATTCTGAAGTGTTCAAGGATTTACTTTCTTTTTATGGGAATGTTAATTTGTCCAATTACTTTTGAGCACCTGAAATGAGGCGGCTGTGTAGAAAAATGGTGGCAATTCCTAAACATTTCACAGGATATTTTTGTTCAACCCCTTGAATTAAACCTGAAAGTCTAAGCTTCAATTGCATCTCAGTTGTTTCATGTCAAATACAATGTGGTGGCAGCAGATCCCAAATCATGAAGATTGTGACACTGCCCAGATAATTCTGCATCTAACTGTATAAAAAAAAGCTTACATAGTATACATATCAGCACATATTGCGTAACTCCAACATTGCGTCAATAGTATAAAGTACATGCCGATATGCATATTACAAATATGTATAACATTATATTAACCCCATATACCATCCCCACCCATATCCCTCTGGAGGAGGGGAAAAGAAAAAAACAAACAACAAACCATCCCTACTACTTAACTCATGTTCACAAACCGAAATAAACTCTCCAAAGGGTCCCCGGATCACCTGCAGTTCTCGTTTTATTACTTTCCACTCTATATCAAGCTTATCAACTATGTAACTATGTAACTACTCTGCTGCTTGTTATTGGAAACAGTCAGCAAGCTTGTAGACACACCCCTAACAGCATAGCTGAGCTTTTCTATTGCAGGATGAGGTTGGTTTTTCTACACTTGATGACTGTACAGACCCTGGTGCAAGAACGACACTTACCTGAAAGCAAAACGCCAGAGTCAGCTCTGTGCAGACTCTGAACAAGCAGGGAATTCTGGAAGATTTTAGCTCTGAAGGTAACTTGGGGGTGTTATCCTGTCATTGTATGGTGGAATTGTTCGGTTACTGTTGAGTGGTATTGTGTAGTAATTGTATAGCAGTATTATCTAAAAAACAAATTGCGGTAATATCCATTTTCAGTAACACCATCCACATACTGTAACCTTCCCCCCGCAGGACGTTTGTAGTATTTTTACCAGTGTATTGTAATTTATCCTCCATTTGGATCTTCTCTCCTAGCTTTTAGATATTTGTTATATTTATACAGCTGCAAACTCATAAACCGTGTGCGCTCTGGCCACAGGGAGCCCCTCACTACATATTCCATCTGACAATGTAAGACAAAAGGCCAAGAAGTCAATGGTCCAACTACAGATTCATTGTTTCTCCAGTGACGTCCTCAAATTCCTTCAAAGGAGCAAAAGAAAAATCCAGAGAGGATCAAACATAAGAATAAGGGTATGTTCACATGCAGTGTATTCAGACGTAATTCGGGTGTTTTACGCCTGAAAAAATGCCCCTAATACGCTTACAAACATCTGCCCATTGTTTTCAATGGGAATTACAATATTCTGTTCCCACGAACCTTTATTTTACGCGTCGCTGTCAAAATACGGGGCGTAAAATGACGGCTTGTCAAAACAAGTGCAGGTCACCTCTTGGGATGTTTTTGGAGGCGTTTTTCATTAATGCCGCGAAAATCGCGAGTGTCTTAAAAGACGTCTGAAAATCAGGAGCTGTTTTCCCTTGAAAACAGCTCCGTATTTTCAGACGTTTTTGGTCACTGCGTGTGAACAGAGCCTAACAGCAAAGAGGAAGATAGCGACACTAGTAACCTGTGCCCTAAATATACCACAAGGACCCTAAATACTGAATCA
Organism: Rhinoderma darwinii; assembly: GCF_050947455.1. Taxonomy (NCBI): domain Eukaryota; kingdom Metazoa; phylum Chordata; class Amphibia; order Anura; family Rhinodermatidae; genus Rhinoderma; species Rhinoderma darwinii. The sequence continues at coordinate 9,039,412 of NC_134688.1, forward strand.
CACCAAGAAAAATGCCAAGCTACAAAATACTCATAAATAAAAATACTGGGCAGGTGTAGGAGGCAGTATTATAGTAGTTATATTCTTGTATATAGGGGCAGTATTATAGCAGTTATATTCTTGTACATAGGGGGCAGTATTGTAGTAGTTATATTCTTGTATATAGGAGCAGTATTATAGTAGTTATATTCTTGTATATAGGGGCAGTATTATAGCAGTTATATTCTTGTACATAGGGGGCAGTATTGTAGTAGCTATATTCTTGTATATAGGGGCAGTATTATAGTAGTTATATTCTTGTATATAGGGGGCAGTATTATAGTAGTTATATTCTTGTATATAAGAGCAGTATTGTAGTAGTTATATTCTTGTATATAGGAGCAGTATTATAGTAGTTATATTCTTGTATATAGGAGGCAGTATTATAGTAGTTATATTCTTGTATATAGGAGGCAGTATTATAGTAGTTATATTCTTGTATATAGGGTCAGTATTATAGTAGTTATATTCTTGTATATAGGGGCAGTATTATAGTAGTTATATTCTTGTATATAGGGGCAGTATTATAGTAGTTATATTCTTGTATATAGGGAGCAGTATTATAGTAGTTATATTCTTGTATATAGGGGCAGTATTATAGTAGTTATATTCTTGTATATAGGGAGCAGTATTATAGTAGTTATATTCTTGTATATAGTGGCAGTATTATAGTAGTTATATTCTTGTATATAGGGGGCAGTATTATAGTAGTTATATTCTTGTATATAGGAGCAGTATTATAGTAGTTATATTCTTGTATATAGGGGGCAGTTTTATAGTAGTTATATTCTTGTATATAGGAGCAGTATTATAGTAGTTATATTCTTGTATATAGGAGCAGCATTATAGTAGTTATATTCTTGTATATAGGGGGCAGTATTATAGTAGTTATATTATTGTATATAGGAGCAGTATTATAGTAGTTATATTCTTGTATATAGGGGCAGTATTATAGTAGTTATATTCTTGTATATAGGGGCAGTATTATAGTAGTTATATTCTTGTATATAGGAGCAGTATTATAGTAGTTATATTCTTGTATATAGGAGCATTATTATAGTAGTTATATTCTTGTATATAGGGGGCAGTATTATAGTAGTTATATTCTTGTATATAGGAGCAGTATTATAGTAGTTATATTCTTGTATATAGGGGGCAGTTTTATAGTAGTTATATTCTTGTATATAGGAGCAGTATTATAGTAGTTATATTCTTGTATATAGGAGCAGCATTATAGTAGTTATATTCTTGTATATAGGGGGCAGTATTATAGTAGTTATATTATTGTATATAGGAGCAGTATTATAGTAGTTATATTCTTGTATACAGGGGGCAGTATTATAGTAGTTATATTCTTGTATATAGGGGGCAGTATTATAGTAGTTATATTCTTGTATATAGAGGCAGTATTATAGTAGTTATATTCTTGTATATAGGGGGCAGTATTATAGTAGTTATATTCTTGTATATAGGAGGCAGTATTATAGTAGTTATATTCTTGTATATAGGCGCAGTATTATAGTAGTTATATTCTTTTATATAGGGGGCAGTATTATAGTAGTTATATTCTTGTATTCTTGTATATAGAGGCAGTATTATAGTAGTTATATTCTTGTATATAGGGGCAGTATTATAATAGTTATATTCTTGTATATTGGGGGCAGTATTATAGTAGTTATATTCTTGTATATAGGGATCAGTATTATAGTAGTTATATTCTTGTATATAGGGGCAGTATTATAGTAGTTATATTCTTGTATATAGGAGCAGTATTATAGTAGTTATATTCTTGTATATAGGAGCAGTATTATATTTGTTATATTCTTGTATATAGGGGCAGTATTATAGTACTAATATTCTTGTATATAGGAGGCAGTATTATAGTAGTTATATTCTTGTATATAGGGGCAGTATTATAATAGTTATATTCTTGTATATTGGGGGCAGTATTATAGTAGTTATATTCTTGTATATAGGGGCAGTATTATAGTAGTCATATTCCTGTATATAGGGGGCAGTATTATAGTAGTTATATTCTTGTATTCTTGTATATAGAGGCAGTATTATAGTAGTTATATTCTTGTATATAGGGGCAGTATTATAGTAGTTATATTCTTGTATATAGGGGCAGTATTATAATAGTTATATTCTTGTATATAGGGGCAGTATTATAATAGTTATATTCTTGTATATTGGGGGCAGTATTATAGTAGTTACATTCTTGTATATAGGAGCAGTATTATAGTAGTTATATTCTTGTATATAGGGGGCAGTATTATAGTAGTTATATTCTTGTATATAGGGGGCAGTATTATAGTAGTTACATTCTTGTATATAGGGGACAGTATTATAGTAGTTATATTCTTGTATATAGGGGACAGTATTATAGTAGTTATAATCTTGTATATAGGGGGCAGTATTATAGTAGTTATATTCTTGTATATAGGGGGCAGTATTATAGTAGTTACATTCTTGTATATAGGGGACAGTATTATAGTAGTTATATTCTTGTATATAGGGGGCAGTATTATAGTAGTTATATTCTTGTATATAGGAGCAGTATTATAGTAGTTATATTCTTGTATATAGGAGCAGGATTATAGTAGTTATATTCTTGTATATAGGGGGCAGTATTATAGTAGTTATATTCTTATATATAGGGGGCAGTATTATAGTAGTTATATTCTTGTATATAGGGAGCAGTATTATAGTAGTTATATTCTTGTATATAGGGGACAGTATTATAGTAGTTATATTCTTGTATATAGAAGCAGTATTATAGTAGTTATAGTCTTGTATATATGGGACAGTATTATAGTAGTTATATTCTTGTATATAGGAGCAGTATTATAGTAGTTATAGTCTTGTATATAGGGGGTAGTATTATAGTAGTTATAGTCTGGTACATAGAGGAAAGAATTTTTGCAGTTATATTCTTGTTTATAAGGGTATATGGGGCAGAACTATAGCAGGATATGTTGATGTAGTAAACATATTAATGTTGAGTCCTTTTACATAGCCCGATATCGGCCATGAAATCGAGCATCGATCAACAGCGACACATATCGCGACACATTTTTCCTCCTTACACAAGGAGCGAAGATCGGTAATTTATGGGGATGAACGATCGTAGCTACGATAGTTTATCCCTATACATTTCCATCATGTCGGCAGCACATCCCCTTGTATACACTAGAAGATGTGTTCCCACCCAACTATTAACCATTTTATTGGTCGCACAAATGAGCAGATCAGCCGATGACCGAGCATTTCCACGTTCATCACCTGATGGCCGCCCTGCTTACACAGGGCAATAATCGAGAAGGAGTGTTTATATAAATGCAAGTTTGTCCGATCATTGGACCGTGTAAAAGAGCCTTTACACGAACCTAGGGTTAAGTGAGCTTGAAGAGTGATAACTACTTATGTAAGGGAACACTTTTCCTGTAAACCTCCTTGTCATCTCTTCCTTCCAGGGAAAAGTCAATATTTAATCAGTTCTCCATTCGGAGACATTATGTTTAAAATGTGTACTGATCCTGATATACTCATTTGCAGATGTCCTCTGACTATTGTTATCTCCATTGCACATAGAACTTATAAAGATAATATACTGCGGTCACTTATGGTTATGAGCTTTATGTATATACTCTGTAATGAGACATGAACATGACAACCTTTCATCTAGGAACCCAATGACCCCTTTGATTCAGCTATTACAAAGATAGACGTCTGTCAATATCAGAAGCAAATGTAAACACTTATGGAGAAAATATGAATAACTTTGTAAAATCCCCATGTCTTCTACTATATAATGTAACCTTTAAGAAATACTTTCAATTAAGATTGAACAGGAAGGAAAAAAAAAAAAATAATAATTCACCCCACGATGGAATTTTGAATTGAACTTTTTGCATTAACTTAATGAAACTACTATGTATAAAGACCGATATGACTATTGACCAGGGGGGGTCCACTAATGAGGTCCATAGTAAATTAAGCTTTTGACCTTCTTCTGAGTGTTGGCCCTTGATTGCCTACACAAGCATTTGTTATTCTCATTTCTTAGGTGAGTCCTACACCTGCGCCATACATATGGTTGACTCCACCCTAGCCCTCTAGAATTGGCAATTCTCACACTGGCCGTTCTAGAAACAGAATGTGCGGGTGTCAGTATTTGGATCATCCCTCCACCGGGACGGATTTCTGAAATTGGAAATAGGAGAAGAAGGATCGGTTCCTCACCCCATAGCCCCGCCTCCCAGGAGCCTACAGCAGTATTGCAACCTCTTTGGATTGCAGATATGCCAAAAGCTATAGTTGTCAGGAATTGAAACCTACCTTCTCAAGAATTAGGAATAGGAGAAAGAGGATTGGTTCCTCGCCCCATGGCCCCACCACCCAGGAGCCTACAGCAGTATTGCAACCTCTTTGGATTTCAGATATGCCAGAAGATATAGTTGGCAGGAACTGAATCCTACCTTCTCAAGAATTGGGAATAGGAGAAAGAGGATTGGTTCTTCACCCCATGGTCCCACCTCCCAGGAGCTTACAGCAGGAGGCTCTTTGGATTGCAGATATGTCAGAAAGTGTAGTTGTAAGGAACAGAATATTACCTCTTCAATGGCTGATTTATGAAATTGGGAATAGGAGAAGGCTCCGTTCCTCACCCTGTGGCCCCACCTTCTAGTAGCCCACAGTCGTGGTGCATTCTCATTGAATTGCAGGTATGCCAGACAGAGGGGTTTAGAATTATTCCTCTACAAGGACTAACTTCTGAAATTGGGAATAGGATAAGATCAGTTCCTCACCCGTAGACTCACCTCCTAAGAGCCGACAGTATTTGTTCAATCTCATTAGATTGCAAGTATGCTTATATGTGGGATTGTCAGGAACTGATTAATTTCTCCAGAAGGACTGATTGTCCCGGGCGCAACTAAGAGGGAAGGTGGGGGGGGCACCAGGGCCGCACCATCCATGACGGCGACCTGCTGCCTCTCTGAGGGGGTGGCGGTGCCACTGAGAGCAGCCGCCGCCACCCCCTCTTGCACTATGGGCGATGAATGGTCGAGTTCGTTCCGTGCCCGGCCATTCAGCGCCTTTCAACTGCTCAAACAGAGCGATTACTTCTTTGCGCCGCTTGTGTCTATGAAAGACGCTTATTGGCAGGGCAGAATGACTTGCCCCGTCAATAAGCGCCTTTCAACGATGCAAGCAATGCGATTACGCAGGCCAGCGCAGGAATGGGATTAAGGTGATTATGTAAAGTTTATTTTTTGTTTATCCTACTAAAATTGTGAGTGACATTATCTACAGGGGGGGCTCTATCTACAGGGGGGGCTATATACAGGAGTGTGCAACATGTGGAGCACTATAGGGGGGCTATATGTGAGGCACAATACACAGGGGTGGGTTATATACAGGGGTGGGCCATATGTGGAGCACTATAGGGGAGTTATATGTGAGGCACTATATACAGAGGTGGGCTATATGTGGAGCACTATTTATAGGGGGAGATATATGCAGGGCCCTATCTACAGGAGTGGGCGATATGTTGGACACTATATACAGGGGTGGGCTATATCTACAGGGGGGATATATACAGGGGTTGGCTACATTTGGAGCACTATAGGGGGAGCTATATGTGAGGCACTATATACAGGGGTGGGCTATATGTGGAGCACTATTTATAGGGTAAGATATATGTGGGGCACTATCTACAGGGTTGGGCTATATGTTGGACACTATATACAGGGGTGGGCTATATGTGGAGCACTATCTACAGGGGGCGGTGATATGTGAGGCACTATCTATGGGGAGGCTACCTATGAGTCACTTAATGTAAATGTTTATTCTGCCTCTAATCATTACTGTAGTCACTTTATGATCTGCAGCGAGATGATGGTGGTATGATTTTTTGGGGTGAAACAGCATCTCCCAGCATATCCTCACCATTGTTTGGGCCATGCTGGGAGCTGCATACAATTCAGCGCCTTTCAAAGAATCAAACGGCACGATTACTTCTTTGCGCCACTTGCGTCTATGAAAGGTGCTGTAAAGTCCATGGTCGCTGACCACGAACTCTTCCCATCCTGTCGACGCCCTTCTCTCCAGAGATGTCTGCACATGCGGCCGTCCTGTTCCGCAGCCACCACTAGGGTGCGCTCGCGAGCTCAGTCCAGCCTTAAGGAGCCAGAGCGCACACATGTGTGAGATTGAGCTGATTGCTCCCAGATCACCCTGGACTATAAGAAGGGCTCTGCCCCTCCCTGCATTGCCTGAGCTTTGTTGTCGTTACCCTAGTCTGTCTTTGCAAATGGTCTCCTAAGTGTTTTCCAGTTCCCAGTGTTTCCCGTTCCTGCTACCTGTAACCTGTATCCTGTGCTATCCTGGTCCAAGTGCCGTATTGAGTTGGAGTCGTGCTGCGATGAGTACCACCAGTGGCAGATTAAGTAGACCATGGGCCCTGTGCTGTTCCACAAGCTTGGGCCCCCTTCTCCACCCCCACCCTGCCACGCCATGTCTATATTAAACACCACCTTTGTGTGTGAGCATTGACAAATGAGTGCTACGATTCCCCTTGTCAAATGGCTGTGTCCCTACATACTGACAGTCTCCAACCATAGCTGACAGTATCACACTATGTAGGGACACATCCTCCTGACAAGGGGAATGGTAACACGCATTTGTCTATTAGTCCAGGGCACACAAAGACTTTATGTGGAATACATAACAGACATGTCAGGAGAGGTGACAGATCTATAAATGCAATGACTCACAGGTGATGTCTTCACTGATGGGTCGTTCTCTTTTCTTCTCCATCTGACACAGACCGTTATGGCGACTTCTCCTGATGACTGCAGAGTTTCCTGATGAGAAATCTTTTCCCCTTGATTCTGTAGCCATTTTCAGCGTCTATAGCAACAGAAAAATTCAGAAATGAAACACCCTAAATTGTCTTATACCCAGACCCCTAGGCAAATTAAGACCCCAGGTCCATACATTAACTCAAACCAATAAATTCAGTCCCCAAGAGGTAACTAAACTTTTAAAAAACATTTGGCATGTCATAGTGAGAGTGATATGTCAGAAGTTCTAATCGATGGGGGTCCCAGCATTAAGACCACCACCAATCACTAAAACAAAGCATCAGGAGTGCTCGGGTGAGCGCTGTTCCACTTCATTTCTGATTGTCTTTCCTCGGCACGGTGTACGGACTCATAGACTTTCTGTTGTGCCCTTACACCGCTTGCTCGGCTATCAGAGGAAAGATGATCAGAAAAAAGGTGGCACAGCACTCACCTGAGCGCTTCTGCCACTTTGTTTCAGCGATTGGTGTGGTCTCAGTGCCCGGACCCCCACCGATTAGAACATTTGACATGTCACTATGACATGTAATTTAAAAAAAAAGTTTAGTTAGTTACCCTTTAAGCAGTCAGACACCCCTCTCCAGTGCATCTGACTGACTGCTGAGTGCTCCATGGGAGGGTCTAAGTGTCTGACACTTATGGCTCTGGGGGAAGGAGTTATCCCCCTATAGAACCCTCAGCAGTCAATCAGACGCTCTGACCCCCCCCCCCTTGCAGTATAATAACTACTGAGGGCTCTATGGGGGAGATTATACTGCAAGGGGGGGCGGGGTTCTGAGCATCTGACTTACTGCAGAGGGCTCTATGGGTGGGAAATAATTTCACCCACAAAAAATGTGAAACTAAACACCCTATATACAATTCACACTAACACCACACACTATATATTCAAACCACACACACTACACGCACACACTATATAGACTTACATTATAGACACTATAAACTCTATAGACACAGCACACATTATATACACAGCACACACTATATAGACCAGGGGTCTCAAGCACGCGGCTCAGCTCAGAGACTCTGGAATTCCCTGACATCGCTGTCCACATATGAACAGCGATGTCTGGGGCTTCCCCAGAGCCGGAGTCCCGTGCAGAGCGCTAGTATCGGCTCTGCTCCGGGACGCTGTGGAATTCCCTGACATCGCTGCCCATATATGGACAGTGTGTCAGGGTCTTCCCCAGAGCGGAGTCCCGAGCAGAGCGCATGTATCATCTCTGTCCCGGGACTCTGTGGAATTCCCTGACATCGGTGTCCATGTTTGGACACGCGATGTCTGGGGATTCCCCAGAGCCGGAGTCCAGTGCAGAGCTCTAGTACAGCATCTGCGGAGGGCACTGTGGCAGCATCTACAGAGGGCACTGTGGCAGCATCTACAGAGGGCACTATGGCAGCATCTAGAGAGGGCACTGTGGCATTATCTACAGAGGGCACTGTGGCAGCATCTACAGAGGGCACTGTGCTAGTATCTACAGAGGGCATTGCGGCAGCATCTACAGAGGGCACTGTGGCATTATCTACAGAGGGCACTGTGGCAGCATCTACAGTGGGCACTGTGCCAGTATCTACAGTGGGCACTGTGGCAGCATCTACAGAGGGCACTGTGGCAGCATCTACAGAGGGCACTGGGCCAGTATCTACAGAGGGCATTGCGGCAGCATCTACAGAGGACACTGTGGCATTATCTACAGAGGGCACTGTGGCATTATCTACAGAGGGCACTGTGGCAGCATCTACAGAGGGCACTGTGCCAGCATCTACAGAGGACACTGTGGCATTATCTACAGAGAGCACTGTGCCAGTATCTACAGAGGGCACTGTGGCAGCATCTACAGAGGGCACTGAGGCACTATCTACAGAGGGCACTGTGCCAGTATCTACAGAGGGCACTGCGGCAGCATCTACAGAGGACACTGTGGCATTATCTACAGAGGGCACTGTGGCATTATGTACAGAGGGCACTGTGGCATTATCTACAGAGGGCACTGTGGCAGCATCTACAGAGGGCACTGTGGCAGCATCTACAGAGGGCACTGTGGCAGCATCTACAGAGGGCACTGTGGCAGCATCTACAGAGGGCACTGTGCCAGTACCTACAGAGGGCACTGTGGCAGCATCTACAGAGGGCACTGCGGCAGCATCCACAGAGGTCACTGTGGCAGCATCCACAGAGGTCACTGTGGCACTATCTACAGAGGGCACTGTGGCAGCATCTACAGAGGACACTGTGGCACTATCTACAGAGGGCACTGTGGCAGCATCTACAGAGGACACTGTGGCACTATCTACAGAGGGCACTGTGGCAGCATCCACAGAGGGCACTGTGGCAGCATCTACAGAGGGCACTGTGGCATTATCTACAGAGGGCACTGTGGCAGCATCTACAGAGGGCACTGTGCCAGTATCTACAGAGGGCACTGCGGCAGCATCTACTGAGGGCACAGCGGTAGCATCTACAGCGGGCACTGCGGCAGCATCCACAGAGGGCACTGTGGCAGCATCTACAGAGGGCACTGTGGCAGCATCTACAGAGAGCACTGTGCCGGTATCTACAGAGGGCACTGCGGCAGCATCTACTGAGGGCACAGCGGCAGCATCTACAGAGGGCACTGCGGCAGCATCCACAGAGGCCACTGTGGCAGCATCTACAGAGGGCACTGCGGAAGCATCTACAGAGGGCACTGTGGCACTATCTAAAAAGGGGCTGCCCAATCTTGACATGTGTGTCTGCCAAACGCTGCCAACTGAGCCGCCGAACTGCATTTAGCGACACTAACTGGAAAACTGGATTGTTGAAATAAGCACGTGGCGAAATATCTAAAATGTTAAATCTAGCTCCATTATTATAGTAATGTAGTATTATTATTATAGTAATGTAGTATTAGTATTAGAATAATGTAGTGTTATAGTAGTTCAAATAACTAATTTATTAACAATAATTTTGTATTGTATCCAATTTGAAAGTAATGCGGCCCGTCAACTTCCCATTTTTTCTATATGCGGCCCACTTACCCTGCCGCAGCCTCTTCCTCTGTGGTGCTTGTGCTCTGGCAGTCTTCAGGACCTTAATCATGTGACTGCGACGTCACCACAGGTCCTTCACCTTCTAGTTGCAGTTTTGCCATTATCAGGCAGCTGCTGGAGGTTTAGACAGGAGGGACAGTGTACAGCTGCACAGAGGAGCAGACTGTCAGGGAGACTCCAGCACCTGCCCATCACAATCTCTGACAGTCTGCTCTCTACAGCTGATGTGCTGTGCCTCTGTTCCCTGTCCGCAATTGATTCCTCCTGCACATCCCCCCTCCTCCTCTTCATCAGCATGTGGGACCGATGACCGCTAGAATGCGGCCAGCAGCAGCCCTGGATAGTTTTTTTAACTTGTGTGTGGTTTGGGCGGCCATGGACCCCATGGGAGCCTTGGGCCCCGGGCGGCCCTGACACACCACGTCTGGTGCCTGCCTGCAGCCTAATCCCAGCCAAGCCTGTCTTGCTACTGTCTGAGCTACCACAGATACAATATACAAACTATAGACTGTGACCTGTGTCCTGTTGGCCAGCTGCAATACCGTTAAGGCGGTACGGCCCAGTGGGTCCACGTACCCAACGTGACAGGCGCTTATTGGCAGGGCAGAATGACTTTCCCTGTCAATAAGCGCCTTTCAACGATGCAAGCAACGCGATTACATCATCGCCTCGCTTGCGTCGTTCAACCCCAGCAGACCTGCTCAGAAGAGAGCAGGTCTGCATAGCCACCGGACGGCACGGGAACGGGATTAAGGCAAGTATGTAAAGTTTATTTTTTGTTTATCCTACTAAAATTGTGAGTGACATTATCTACAGGGGGCTCTATCTACAGGTGTCGACTCTATCTACAGGGAGGGGCTATATACAGGGGGGGGGGCTATATACAGGGGGGCTATATGTGGAGCACTATGTGGAAGCTATATGTGAGGCAATATATACAGGGGTGGACTATATACAGGGGTGGGCTATATGTGGGGCACTATAGGGGAGCTATATGTGAGGCACTATACACAGGGGTTGGCTATATACAGGGGTGGGCCATATGTGGAGCACTGTAGGGGAAGCTATATGTGAGGCACTATATACAGGGGTGGGCTATATGTGAGCACTATTTATAGGGGGATATATATGCAGGGCACTATCTACAGGGGTGGGCTATATGTTGGACACTGTATACAGGGATGGGCTATATCTACAGGGGGGCTATATACAGTGGTAGGCTACATATTGAGCACTATAGGGGGAGCTATATGTGAGGCACTACATACAGGGGTGGGCTATATGTGGAGCACTATTTATAGAATGAGATATATGTAGGGCTACAAGGTTGGGCTATATATAGGGCACTATCTACAGGGGTGGCTATATGTGGGACAAAATCTACAGGGGGTTCTATGTGGGCAGTATCTACAAGGGCTCTATGGGGGTCACTATCTACAGGGGATCTATGTAGGGCACTATCTACAGGGTGCTCAATGGGGGCACCATCTACAAGCGGCACAGTGTGTGTGGGACACAGTGTATGGTGCTATTATAATCAGGGACACAGTGTATGGTGCTATTATAATTAGTGGTGCAGTGTATGGCACTATTATAATCAGGGACACAGTGTATGGTTCTATTATAATTAGAGGTGCAGTACATGGCGCTATTATAATTAGGGGCAAAGTGTCTGGCACCATGAGAACTTTATGTTTGTTTACAGGTGCAGAAATGTTTGAAAAGTGAGAAGCTAAAGACATCTGAGTTGCAAACTGCAGAAATGGGCTGTGGCTTGGAGAAGTCGTCACAGAGGTCTGGACTGGATGGAGAAGAAAAGAGAAAAAGAACAACTAGAATCTGAGATCGTCACCTGTGAGTCACTTAACGTAAATGTTTATTCTACCTCTAATCAGCTGTATGATCTGCAGCGTGATGATGGTGGTATGATTTTTTTGTGTGAAACAGCATCTCCCAGCATATACTTATCATTGTTTGGGCCATGCTGGGAGCTGTATACAATTTAGTGCAAACCTATTTGGCAGGGGTTGCACTAAATTGAGCTGTATTTGTGCTGGGGTTGTATTTATGTACTGACCTTGGTTATGGTGCAGTATATATGTACTGAGCTTTGTTCTGGTACTGTATTTAGGTACTGAACTTTGTTCTGCTACTGTATAAATGTACTGAGCTTGGTTTTGGCACTGTATTTATGTACTGAACTTGTTCTGGTACTGTATATATGTATTGAGCTTTGTTCTGGTGCTATATATGTACTGATCTTGGTTCTGGTGCTGTATATATGTATTGAGCTTGGTTCTGGTACTGTATATATGTAATTAGCTTTGTTCTGGTGCTGTATATATGTTATGAGCTTTGTTCTGGTGTTGTATATATGTAATGAGTTTGGTTCTGGTGTTGTATATATGTAATGAGTTTGGTTCTGGTGTTGTATATAGAACTATATTGGTTGTAAAATGTACAAATGGCTAAATGCTCGAGTTACATTAAAAAAAATGAGGAAAAAAAATGACACCTCATTGATTGGTAGAGAAAATAAACATGGCGAGTGGGAAAGAGATGTCGGAAGAGAGGTACAGTGGGGGGGGGGGGGCGCCAAACTGAATCTTTGACCCAGGTGCTGGAGAGCATAGCTACGCCTCTGATGTAGTCTGCTGAATTATCACTAATTGCACTGAATAACTATTACACACAGATATATCCAGCAGTGATCCAATCCAATCCAGATCTGTGAGGATGATGCTAATGTGGAGGTTTATTTTAGTAAAAACCATAAAAAAGCAGCATTACATTAAATAAATATGTCCCCCCGCCACCACCACTGCCATCTGTGAAATTCTGCAGTCTCTGCCATACCGTGTGGTCCGAAGGTTTTGAAAAACCCTCTAAACTATAATTTGATATTTTAACTTTGTAATTTTCTCTTCACGTCTGTGTTTCCTGTTCAGAAGAGTTTTATGTGTAAATGTTAATGTTACAATGCAGCGAAGTAACTCAGAGATAACATCGACTGATAGAAACTTGTGAGGAAAATTGGCTCTTGTCTCAGTTCAAAAACAGAACTTCCTTGATCTAAAGTATAGCTGCTATTGGACTTCTACCCTTACAATTTATATAAGCAATTCGAGTCATAACTCATAACAACATTAATTGCACATTATTCACCACAGAGTCATATCATTAATTCAGAAAATAAAAGTTTGAAATATTTGTTTACATCTAAAACATTGAACTTTCTCTGGTGCTCATTGTCCGTATTGTAAAGAATTGTGGTTGATATGAGCAGACAGAAGCAGTGGGGGAAGTAAGTGACAATTGTGTAGTCATATCAAACCAGAACTAAGTATATTAATATTTATACCTCTGTAAGAGAATATATCTACTATAATACTGTCCCCTATATACAAGAAAATAACTACTATAATACTGCTCCTATATACAAGATTATAACTACTATAATACTGTCCCAGGTATACAAGAATATAACTACTATAATACTGCCCCTATATACAAGAATATAACTACTATAATACTGTCCCAGGTATACAAGAATATAACTACTATAATACTGCTCCTATATACAAGAATATAACTACTATAATACTGTCCCTATATACAGGAATATAACTACTATAATACTCCCCTATATACAAGAATATAACTACTATAATACTGTCCCAGGTATACAAGAATATAACTACTATAATACTGCCCCTACATACAAGAATATAACTACTATAATACTGCTCCTATATACAAGAATATAACTACTATAATACTGCCCCCTATATACAAGAATATAACTACTATAATACTGCTTCTATATACAAGAATATAACTACTATAACACTGCTCCCTATATACAAGAATATAACTACTATAATACTGCCCCTATATACAAGAATATAACTACTATAATACTGCCCCCTATATACAAGAATATAACTACTATAATACTGCCCCTATATACAAGAATATAACTACTATAATACTGTCCCCTATATACAAGAATATAACTACTATAATACTGCCCCTATATACAAGAATATAACTATTATAATACTGCCCCCTATACACAAGAATATAATGACTATAATACTGCCCCGAATATACAAGAATATAACTACTATAATACTGCGCCTATATACAAGAATATAACTACTATAATACTGCTCCTATATACAAGAATATAACTACTATAATACTGCTCCCTACATACAAGAATATAACTACTATAATACTGCCCCTATATACAAGAATATAACTACTATAATACTACCCCTATATACAAGAATATAACTACTATAATACTGCCCCCTATATAAAAGAATATAACTACTATAATACTATCCCCTATATACAAGAATATAACTATTATAATACTGCCCCCTATACACAAGAATATAACGACTATAATACTGCCCCGAATATACAAGAATATAACTACTATAATACTGCGCCTATATACAAGAATATAACTACTATAATACTGCTCCTATATACAAGAATATAACTACTATAGTACTGCCCCTATATACAAGAATATAACTACTATAATACTGCCCCTATATACAAGAATACAATGACTATAATACTGCTCCTATATACAAGAATATAACTACTATAATACTGCTCCTATATACCAGAATATAACTACTATAATAATGCCCCTATATACAAGAATATAATTACTATAATACTTCCCCCTATATACAAGAATATAACTACTATAATACTGCCCTATATACAAGAATATAACTACTATAATACTGCCTCCTATATACAAGAATATAACTACTATAATACTGCCCCTATATACAAGAATATAACTACTATAATACTGCCCACTATATACAAGAATATAACTATGATAATACTGCCCCTATATACAAGAATATAACTACTATAATACTGTCTCCTATGTACAAGAATATAACTACTATAATACTGCCCCAATATACAAGAATATAACTACTATAATACTGCTCCTATATACAAGAATATAACTACTATAATACTGCCCTATATACGAGAATATAACTACTATAATACTGCCTCCTATATACAACAATATAACTACTATAATACTGCCCATATATACAAGAATATAACTACTATAATACTGCCCCAGGTATACAAGAATATAACTACTATAATACTGCTCCTATATACAAGAATATAACTACTATAATACTGCCCCCTATATACAAGAATATAACTACTATAATACTGCCCCTACATACAAGAATATAACTTCTATAATACTGCTCCTATATACGAGAATATAACTACTATAATGATCTTTTTTATTTGAAAACTTGCAACAAAATATTACAATGTATTTACAAGACAGTCATGACAAATATAGAACAAAACTTGTCTCTTAATAACATCACAAATATTAAACAAAGCATGATATATTAATATTCCTCCAGTATAAATTCAAATTATTTTTCATATCTTTCCTATACACAGTCTTAAGACTTTCCAAGATATTCTGCCTGACAGTATTACAGGAGAGTTCTTCTTTATTGATGACCAGGCTGCATCGCGCACACCACAGATGATACACGGTCACCACATTTATGACATATAATGAACTTCTATCATATACACTAAGTTCAGGCTGGAAGTCTCCATACAGCAGCTGAGAGTATGGCTGTCCCACTAGATGTGGTAACTGCAGGGACAGGGACACAGCTTCCCATAATTGTATACTGAAAGGACACTCTAACAGTAGATGTTCCATGGTCTCTAGTATCTGGGGACACTCTCCTCTAGGACAGAATCTGTCCAACACGTATCTACACTTAAGGTTGGCTCTAACATACATTTTGCCATGGAATCCTAACCATGCCACGTCCCTCATGTGCGGAGGAACTCTAGAGTCATCCAGGATTTTTGCAGCCTGTCTTATATCAAGGCTCGGGGCTTCCCTCAATTGTATATGGACAGTGAACTGACATCTAAGGAGCTTCTTGTACAACTCCTTCCTATGGAGTAACTTGACATCATCATATAATATCTTCCATTTAATGATCCTCCTGATTATATTGACTCCATACCAAGACACGTTATTCTTAATGCGCCCTGAGATCCTCTTTATGGGGTCACCTATTGACCACACAGACACAAACTGCTGGATCTGACTTTTAAACAAACTGCCCCATGGCTTCACCTCAGCATTCTTACAAAATAAAAAATTCTTCATCAGAAACATCAGACTAAAGAAGAGCTGCGGGCAGGGCATGGAGAGACCACCTTCCTTATGAGGGAGATAGACAATGTTCCTCCTGACTACATTGACCCTGTTACCCCACAAGAAGCGGAAGAAAACGTTTGTCAGTCTGGGAAGTAAAGTATCCGGTACTGGAAACACCACACTGATATATAGGAAGAGCGGGAGGAGGAAGCTCTTCAACAGGCGGACCTTCTCCTGATACGTCAGCCGCCAGTGCTTCCAGCTCAGCACCTTCTGCTCACACAGCGCTGACTTCTCCTCCCAGTTCACCTTCCCTTCATCCACAGCTCCAAACACAACCCCCAAAATCTTTATCTTCTCCTGAACTGTTCTGAAGGGCACCGAGAAGACATCGCTGTCACTTCCCAACCACAAGGCCTCGCTCTTCTCCATATTCACAGCAGAATTAGACACCTGGGAAAACCTGGCTATCTCTTGCTGTAGAGCTGCACAGTCACCAGCAGAAGACAACATGACCGTCACATCATCCGCATAGGCGCAGAACTTTATCTCCTCTACTTTATTCTGCAAATGACATTTCAACCCCATAAACTTTTTATTGTCCTGCAATTTCCTTAAAAATGGATCCAGACTAAACACATATAATAACGGGCTGAGCGGGCAGCCTTGCCGCACACCCGACTTTATACTGAAGGCGTCTGCCAAGTGACCATTAATCAGAGGCCGGCTAACTGCCTCCTTATACAGAACCTGCAGCCATTGTACAAACTGCGCAGGAAGGCCGTACTCCAACAACACCTGATACAGGTAGTCATGATGGACTCTATCAAAGACCTTACTCTGGTCTAAGCCTACTATATATGTCCCCACCTCATGCTGCTTAATATAAGTCATGGATTCTCTCATCAGCAGCAAGGAGTCCTCTATAGTCCGGCCTTTCACACCACACGTCTGATTAGGGATGATGAGATCATCCGCCACCTCACTCAGCCTGTAATACAAGATCTTGGCCAGGATTTTATAATCCGTGTTCAGCAGGGACAATGGACGCCAATTTTTTAAATCTTTCAGATTTCCCTTCTTTGCTAGGAGAACTAGAACAGATTTATACTGCGATTGTAAAAGTTTCCCAGCAGAGAGGCAATCATTATATACCTGCACCAGGTCAGGGGCCAATAAATCCCTGAACTCCTTATAAAACTCGCTGGTCAGGCCGTCCAGACCAGGACTCTTCTTGGTTTTTAAGGAGTCAATGCTCCTCTTTACCTCCTCCTCAGATATAGGGTCAGCCATGCTATCTGCCTGCGCTGGATCTAATCTTGGCAGGGTCACACTCTTCAGATAGGCTTTTATGTCGTCATCTCTAATCTGACTCCCTTCAAACAGTTTTCCATAATAATTTCCAATGATTTTATGAAGTTTTTTCTGTTCTGATTGCTCCATCCCGTTCTCATCTAATAGACTCACCAGAAGTTTCTTACTAACCCGGTTCTTACAGGCAATAAAGGGATCTGGGGTATGAACCCCCCAACTATCAAACTGGCCTTCTGCCTTCAGGGACTTGAGGCGATCATACTGCAGCTGTCTCATCTTCTGCTTTATCTGGCGGACGCTGTCGCCGTCTACCTGCTCTCCACTATTCATCTTACTATATAGACGGCTCAGTAGCAGTCTCAGGGCAGAATACCTCATATACTCCATATTACTCCGTCTCTTTGCAGCTCTTATAATAAACTGCTTGATGTCTCTTTTCATGTCCTCCCACCACTCCGCTGTGTCATCGCACATACACTGGGTAGTTCTCCGGTCATTATAAAATGCGATAAAGGACTCTTTAAACTGTGGATCCTGGAGCGCAGAGCTATTTACCTTCCAGTAACCCTTACCATAGACCACAGCATCGTCCAGATCCAGCGTTACACTCACCATACAATGGTCGGAGAACTCTATAGGACTTATCCTATACTGAGAACACTTCAATTCTTTCTTAATGTACACACGGTCTATTCTGCTTGCATGACCTCCCTTATGATAAGTGTAAGCTTTACGACTACAATGTAGACCATAGGGGTCCACTAAATGAGCCTGCTGGACTAGACTATTGAGAAAATTTTCATCATATCTCAATCTTTTGTGACTACTGGAACGATCCACATTACTGGAGACACTATCGAAGTCACCACTCAAAATAAAGACCTTAGAAGTAAAACAATAGGGCTTAATATTTTGGAATAATTCCCTCCTCTCTTTCCTGGTTTGCTGGGCATAGATATTAATGACTCTATAATGTACAGTGTCCAGGGTAAAGTCCAGCATCAGGCAGCGGCCGGAGCAGATCTCCAGGACTTTCTCCACTTGTACGTCCATATTATTAAATAGAATTCCTACGCCATCATTTCGTTCCAGTCCAAAGGACTAGAATGATGGTCCGTGTCTCCAGTCTCTCTTGGCTGCGTACACCTGAGCATTGCTCTTCAGATAAGTCTCTTGTATAAAGATGATGTCAGATTTGTCGTCAGACAGACGCTGGAATATCGCCTGCCGCCTGCTCCTATTCTTCACACTGTTCACATTGATGGAGGTGATTTTCAGCATCATCCTGGTTACAGATCTTTCCTACTTTTTTTCCTTCTTCCACTGCTATGTCCCGTTACACCCCATCTTTTGGTGGACATTGGGGGGTCAGAGTCTTCATCCTGAGGTTCGTCGTCTGGGTTACGTGAGGAGACTTGCTCCATCTCTGCTTCTTCTTCCTGGTCATCTTCTCCCAGCGCACAGTAACGTCCCCCCGTTATCGCCAGCACTGGAGACTCCGGTGATTTCTTTGCAGCAGTGATTTTTTTCCTAGAAAAATCATCTGTTTTACTTCTCCTTTTAACCGTCTGAAATCCCTCCTCATCCATACTAGTCGCTGCGGCTGGATCAGCTGGTTCTTTACTGGTCGCTGCGGCTAGATCAGCTGTTTTTTTACTGGTCGCTGCGGCTGGATCAGCTGGTTCCTTACTGGTCGCTGCGGCTGGATCAGCTGGTTCCTTACTGGTGTTGGGCAGATTTTTAGATGTTTTGGTGACAGAGTGACTGAATATTTTACTTTTAGCATGACCTCTATTTTCAGTGGCTGGTGACACTTGTGCAGCATCCACAGATGGGACATTTGTCTCTGGAGCAGGGTCTCTGGTACTTCGGCTCACATCCTCGCTGGGGCTTCCAGGTTCTGGGGTTGTATCTACACATATGGAGACATCCTCCTGCTCTTCCTCCATGGCTTCTTTAAAGGTCTCCTCTTTATTATGTTCTGCATGTGGACACTCCCGGAATGTATGTCCAGGTCCTAAGCACAGGTTACAGATGACAGGTCCTGTACACTCGTCCTTCACATGCCCAAACTGACCACATAGTGAGCACTTAATACGGGAACAGTTGAACGCCAGGTGTCTGCCCCCACATCTATGGCACCGTCGCGGTTGACCAGGGTAGTAACATATGCCTCTCTCCGAGCCCAGGTAGAAGGAGTGCGGCAGATGTCTGGTCACTCCATTCTCCTGAACCAGCTGGATCTTGACTGAATATCCTCCATTCCAGATCTCCTCCTCATCATAGATCTTTGTTGGCAGTCTCTTCACCTCACAATATCTGCTCAACCAGTGCTGCAAATCTGCCAGAGCCACCACCTCAGACTGGAACAGGACGGTGGCGGTGACTACCTGGGGTTTAGACAGCTGGATGACATGTAGATGCTCCCACATCGCGTGCTCCTTTGTATCGTTATAAATACTCCAGAACAAGTCTAGACTATATTGCAGCTTGAAACTGATGTCATAATTCCTGCTGGACGGAACGTGGTTCAGAGCGAACACCTCAGAAGCTTTAAACTTCATAAACTCCTTCAACAAAACTTTCCCAATGTAGAGTCTGGAAGGGATGTTTTCCTCTGGTCCCGAGTACCTGATTCTGACCGCGTTCCTCCTCTGAGGTGTGGGGTTAGTCGGTCTTGTGACGCTGGAGAACAGTCTCCTGTACTGAGGTCTGTCAGCAGGTGGGTCAGGACTGGACCTCTCCTCAGCTGATTGTACTGCAGATCCTCCTGTGTCTGCTCCTGATCGCTGTGTAACCTGCACTTCATTCACTGACACTGCGGACGTCTGAACCTCCAGAACAGGGTCTGCAATGTCCGCCTCAGCCTGTGCCGCTGGTTCATCAGATATCAGACTGTCAATCACCGCGCTGAGCGAGGTCTCACTTATAATATCAGGACATGAGGCACTTTCTTGCTCACTCCCAGGAGTGCCACTCGCATTTACTTCATCAGTACTGCACATAGAGTCTACTGCAGTTAACCCCTCGTCAGCTGGCACACATTTCTCTGCAGCTTTAGCAGCATTTGTGTTGGCTGATTGCACAGACCCCACACATGATGAGAGATGTGATCCTCCAGCCACTGCACACTCATATCTTCCAGGGTTTCCCTGCTCCACAATATTATACACAGTCTTATAGTCAGTGTCTTTTTTTGCAATGATATTTTTTCTCTTCACAGTTTGGGCTCTGGTCTCCCTTTTGTTCTCCATTGCCCGGTTCTTTATTTTGGGCACTGTGCATGAGTCTTTCTGCAATCTCTCCTTCAATATCACCAGCTCACGTGTGCAAACATCCAGACACTCACATTTCATCAGCTTTGCCTTTGGATCAGTCTCTTGGTTAATTTCAGTTCTCAATTTGCGAACTTGCATTTCCATTTTAAAGATATTTTTCTTTGTCATTTTTGTGCACAATTCACCAACATCATGAGATTCAGTTGACTCACCAGCCACCATTTCCAGATCTTCACCTCCACCATCTCCATGCTGCAGGCCAAACTCCAGACTCTGGGCTTTCCCAGGATCATCAGCCCAGGACCCCTCCCCTCCACCTGGGTCAGAAGCCATGCATAGTCCTAACAGGGAACTCACAAGCACACGTCTATCCTCTCCTATGGACAAGAATATAACTACTATAATACTGCCCCCTATATACAAGAATATAACTACTATAATACTGCTCCTATATACAAGAATATAACTACTATAAGGGCATGACCACACGTGGCGGATTTCCTCTGCAACTGTCCGCATCAATGCCGCACAGAATCTGCGTTGCAGATTCTGCTGCGGATCTGCACAAAATGTGCAGTAAATTGATGCGGACTAGCTGCTGCGGACTGCGGTAAAAGTACTTCCCTTCTCCCTATCAGTGCAGGATAGAGAGAAGGGACAGCACTTTCCCTTGTGAAAGTCAAAGAAATTCATACTTACCGCCCGTTGTCTTGGTGACGCGTCCCTCCTTCGGCATCCAGCCCGATCTCCCTGGATGACGCGGCAGTCCATGTGACCGCTGCAGCCTGTTATTAGCCTGTGATTGGCTGCAGCCGTCACTTAGACTGAAACGTCATCCTGGGAGGCCGGACTGGAGACAGAAGCAGGGAGTTCTCGGTAAGTATGAACTTCATTTTTTTTTACAGATACATGTATATTGAGATCGGTAGTCACTGTCCCGGGTGCAGAAACAGTTACTGCCGATCGCTTAACTCTTTCAGCACCCTGGACAGTGACTATTTACAGACGTCTCCTAGCAACGCTCCCGTCATTACGGGAGCCCCATTGACTTCCTCAGTCTGGCTGTAGACCTAGAAATACATAGGTCCAGCCAGAATGAAGAAATGTCAAGTTAAAAAAGCAAGACGGATCCGCAGCACACATAACATGTGCATGACAGCTGCGGACTTCATTGCGGAAATTAGAATCTCCATTGAAGTCAATGGAGAAATTCCGCCATGAGTCCGCCACTGCTCCGCAACAGACAGAGCATGCTGCGGACACCAAATTCCGCTCCGCAGCCTATGCTCCGCAGCGGAATTTTACGCCTCGTCTAAACGAACACTGCTAAATTAAAGTGTAAGTCAATGGACAAACGGCTCCGCTGCGGATTAACGCTGCGGAGTGTCCGCAGCGGAAATTAAGTGAAATTCCGCCACGTGTGAACCCAGCCTAACACTGCTCCCTATATACAAGAATATAACTACTATAATACTGCCCCTATATACAAGAATATAACTACATAATACTGCCCCCTATATACAAGAATATAACTACTATAATACTGCCCCTATATATAAGAATATAACTACTATAATACTGATCCCTATATACAAGAATATAACTACTATAATACTGCCCCCTATATACAAGAATATAACTACTATAATACTGCCCTCTATATACAAGAATATAACTACTATAATACTGCCTCCTATATACAAGAATATAACTACTATAATACTGTCCCCTATATACAAGAATATAACTACTATAATACTGCCTGTATATACAAGAATATAACTACTATAATACTGCTCCTATATACAAGAATATAACTACTATAATACTGCTCCTATATACAAGAATATAACTACTATAAGGGCATGACCACACGTGGCGGATTTCCTCCGCAACTGTCCGCATCAATGCCGCACAGAATCTGCGTTGCAGATTCTGCTGCGGATCTGCACAAAATGTGCAGAAAATTGATGCGGACTAGCTGCTGCGGACTGCGGGAAAAGTGCTTCCCTTCTCCCTATCAGTGCAGGATAGAGAGAAGGGACAGCACTTTCCCTAGTGAAAGTAAACGATTTTCATACTTACCGGCCGTTGTCTTGGTGACGCGTCCCTCTTTCGGCATCCAGCCCGACCTCCCTGGATGACGCGCCAGTCCATGTGACCGCTGCAGCCTGTGCTTGGCCTGTGATTGGCTGCAGCCGTCACTTACACTGAAACATCATCCTGGGAGGCCGGACTGGAGACAGACGCAGGGAGTTCTCGGTAAGTATGAACTTATATGTTTTTTTACAGATACATGTATATTGAGATCGGTAGTCACTGTCCCGGGTGCAGAAACAGTTACTGCCGATCGCTTAACTCTTTCAGCACCCTGGACAGTGACTATTTACAGACGTCTCCTAGCAACGCTCCCGTCATTACGGGAGCCCCATTGACTTCCTCAGTCTGGCTGTAGACCTAGAAATACATAGGTCCAGCCAGAATGAAGAAATGTCATGGTAGTAAAACCAATACGCTCCGCAGCACACATAAGATCTGCGGACTTCATTGCGGAATTTTGACTCTCCATTGAAGTCAATGGAGAAATTCCGCCATGAGTCCGCCACTGCTCCGCAACAGACAGAGCATGCTGCGGACACCAAATTCCGCTCCGCAGCCTATGCTCCGCAGCGGAATTGTACGCATCGTCTAAACGAACACTGCTAAATTAAAGTGAAAGTCAATGGAGAAACGGCTCCGCTGCGGATTAACGCTGCGGAGTGTCCGCAGCGGAATTTAAGTGAAATTCCGCCACGTGTGAACCCGCCCTAATACTGTCCCCTATATACAAGAATATAACTACTATAATACTGCCCCTATATACAAGAATATAACTATTATAATACTGCCCCCTATACACAAAAATATAACGACTATAATACTGCCCCGAATATACAAGAATATAACTACTATAATACTGCGCCTATATACAAGAATATAACTACTATAATACTGCTCCTATATACAAGAATATAACTACTATAATACTGCTCCCTACATACAAGAATATAACTACTATAATACTGCCCCTATATACAAGAATATAACTACTATAATACTGCCCCCTATATAAAAGAATATAACTACTATAATACTATCCCCTATATACAAGAATATAACTATTATAATACTGCCCCCTATACACAAGAATATAACGACTATAATACTGCCCCGAATATACAAGAATATAACTACTATAATACTGCGCCTATATACAAGAATATAACTACTATAATACTGCTCCTATATACAAGAATATAACTACTATAATACTGCCCCCTATATACAAGAATACAATGACTATAATACTGCTCCTATATACAAGAATATAACTACTATAATACTGCTCCTATATACCAGAATATAACTACTATAATAATGCCCCTATATACAAGAATATAATTACCATAATACTGCCCCCTATATACAAGAATATAACTACTATAATACTGCCCTATATACAAGAATATAACTACTATAATACTGCCTCCTATATACAAGAATATAACTACTATAATACTGCCCCTATATACAAGAATATAACAACTATAATACTGCCCCCTATATACAAGAATATAACACTGCCCCCTATATACAAGAATATAACTACTATAATACTGCCCCTATATACAAGAATATAACTACTATAATACTGCCCCTATGTACAAGACTATAACTACTATAATACTGCCTCCTATATACAAGAATATAACTACTATAAGGGCATGAATTCACGTAGCGGAATTGCTCTGGAAATCTGCAGCGTACACATTTCTCCATTGCCTTTCACAGCTTTTTAGTTGTGTTCGTTTACACGTTGCGGACAATTCCGCTGTGGACCATAGGCTGTGGCGCGGAATTTGGTGTCCGCAGCATACAATGGTTGTTGCGGACGTGTAGCGGACTTGTTGCGGACTCATTGCGGAATTTCTCCATTGACTTCAATGGAGAGTCAAAATTCCGGAATGAAGTCTGCAGATGTCATGTACATGTTATGTGTACTGCGGAGCGTATTGGTTTTACTAATATGACATTTCTTCATTCTGGCTGGACCTATGTATTTCTAGGTCTACAGCCAGACTGAGGAAGTCAATGGGGTACCCGTAATTACGGGTGACTACGTGTGTGCACCCATAATTACGGGAGCGTTGCTAGGCGACGTCAGTAAATAGTCACTGTCCAGGGTGCTGAAAGAGTTAAACGATCGGCAGTAACTGTTTCAGCACCCTGGACAGTGACTTCCGATCACAATATATAGCAACCTGTAAAAAAAATAGACGTTCATACTTACCGAGAACTCCCTGCTTCTTCCTCCAGTCCGGCCTCCCGGGATGACGTTTCAGTCCAAGTGATGGCTGCAGCCAATCACAGGCCAATCACAGGCTGCAGCGGTCACATGGACTGCCGCGTCATCCAGGGAGGTCGGGCTGGATGGCGAAAGAGGGACGCGTCACTAAGACAACGGCCGGGTAAGTATGAGTATAATACTGCCCCTATATACAAGAATATAACTACTATAATACTGCTCCTATATGCAAGAATATAACTACTATAATACTGCTCCTATATACAAGAATATAACTACTATAATACTGCCCCTATATACAAGAATATAACTACTATAATACTGCCCCCTATATACAAGAATATAACTACTATAATACTGCCTCCTATATACAAGACTATAACTACTATAATACTGCCCCTATATACAAGAATATAACTACTATAATACTGCCCCCTATATACAAGAATATAACTACGATAATACTGCCCCCTATATACAAGAATATAACTACTATAATACTGCCTCCTATATACAAGACTATAACTACTATAATACTGCCCCTATATACAAGAATATAACTTCTATAATACTGCCCCCTATATACAAGAATATAACTACTATAATACTGCCCCCTATGTACAAGAATATAACTACTATAATACTGCCCCCTATATGCAAGAATATAACTACTATAATACTGCCCCCTATATACAAGAATATAACTACTATAATACTGCTCCTATATACAAGAATATAACTACTGTAATACTGCCCCTATATACAAGAATATAACTACTGTAATACTGCTCCCTATATACAGGAATATAACTACTATAATACTGCCCCTATATACAAGAATATAACTACTATAATACTGCCCCCTATATACAAGAATATAACTACGATAATACTGCCCCTATATACAAGAATATAACTACTATAATACTCAGACTCAAATAATTTAGAAGAAAACAAGTGACATCACTAATGAGCAGTGTATGATGTCATCACAGCCGATAACATCACATTTTTATGCTTGTTGTTTGATATCTACTCTATGACTTGTTATATTGGCACATATGAGTAGTACACAGCTGTTCGCTCTCTTTCCAGATGATAGTTCCAGACAAGTATAAGAGGGATATCCTGGACATATTCAAGCTGAAGTATCAAGGTCATGCAATTACGCTCATGATTAACCCCTGAGGGGAAATGGCGTCACAGCCTCAGCAGATTAATATAGTTGAAGAGAAGAAGATGTCTGATATCATCACTTAATGTCTCCTCATTGTGACTCAATGCTACGTATGTAATCTGGACATTCTGCAGAGATTCTATGTAAAATGATAAATAAACGCCTTAAAGAGACCACAAGTGTAATGCAGTAGTAGTGATAATTTTGCGTATATTTGCACCCACTAAATAGCCCCCCAAAATGTCAAACAATTTATTACATGATTCATCTCAGCCAGTCAGCATCTCTTAAAAAAATCACATGATGCAGTCTGTTACTATTGTTTCTAGGAGTGGTAGAGTATATGTCATGTGATCCTTTTCAGAGCTGCTGAATGGCTGAAAAGGATCAAGTGATTACAGCGGCCAATCGCTGGTGATGTCACCTATCGTGATGTCATTGCTGAAGACAGAGACTGCCTGCTTTAGTCACATGACATGAAATGTCATTGTGCTGTGATGACAACAGGAATCGGTGGGAGACCACAGGAAACCCAAAAATAATTTAATAAATAAATAAATAAAAATAGTCCCCCTGTAGACAGTGCTAAACTGCGCCCCCTGTAGACAGTGCTATACAGACCCCCCTGTAGATAGTGCCATACAGGCCCCCTGTAGACAGCTCTATACAGACCCCGTTGTAGACAGTGCTATACAGCTATTTCCCTATAGACAGTGCTATACAGACCCCCCTGTAGACAGTGCTATACAGCCTCCCTGTAGACAGTGCTATACAGCCTCCCTGTAGACAGTGCTATACAGCCTCCCTGTAGACAGTGTTATACAGCCCCACTCCTGTAGACAGCGCTATACAGACCCCCCCCCTGTAAACAGTGCTATACAGAACCCCCTGTAGACAGTGCTATACAGCCTCCCTGTAGACAGTGTTATACAGCCCAGCTCCTGTAGACAGCGCTATACAGACCCCCCCTGTAGGCAGTGCTATACAGCCCCCCTGTAGATAGTGCTAAACAGACCCCACTGTACACAGTGCTATACAGCCCCCTCCTGTAGTAGACAGTGCTATACAGCCCCCCTGTAGACAGCGCTATACAGCCCCCCTCCTGTACTCAGTGCTATTAATCCCCGTTGTAGACAGTGCTATACAGCCCCCCCCCTGTAAACAGTGCTATACAGAACTCCCTGTAGACAGTGCTATACAGCCCCCCTGTAGACAGTGCTATACAGCCCCCCACCTGTAGACAGTGCTATACAGCCCCCCTGTAAAGAATGCTATACAGCCCCCCTGTATACAGTGCTATACAGCCCCCTGTAGAGAGTGCTATACAGCCCCCCTGTAGAGTGCTATACAGCCCCCCCCCTGTAGACAGTGCTATACAGCCCCCCTGTAGAGAGTGCTATACAGCCCCCCTAGTACAGTGCTATACAGCCCCCCCTATACAGTGCTATACAGCCCCCCCCTGGAGACAGTGCTATACAGCCCCCTAGTACAGTGCTATACAGCCCCCCTGTACAGTGCTATACAGCCCAACTGTAGACAGTGATATACAGCCCCCCTGTAGACAGTGCTATACAGCCCCCCTAGTACAGTGCTATACAGCCGCCCCTGTACAGTGCTATAAAGCCCCCCTAGTACAATGCGATATAGCCCCCTAGTACAGTGCTATACAGTCCCCCTAGTACAGTGAAATACAGCCCCCGTAGTACAGTGCTATACAGCCTCCCAGTACAGTGCTATACAGCCCCCCTCAGTACAGTGCTATACAGCCGCCCCAGTACAGTGCTATGCAGCCCCCCTCAGTACAGTGCTATACAGCCCCCCCGTACCATGCTATACAGCCCCCCATACCGTACTATACAGCCCCCCCAGTATACTGCTATACAGCCCCCCATACACTGCTATACAGCCCCCCCTGTAGATAGCGCCCCCACTTCCCTTGTATAGCGTGCGATATATCTCCCAAATACAAAAAAATATATACTCACCTGGGCCCCGTTTCTCTGACAAACGGAGCAGCTCCTCAACGCCAATGGGATCCTTGCGTGGGCCAGTGTGATCCAGTGATGCCATCACGCCGGCCTGCACGGGGATCCTGACAATGCGACTGGCAGGCTGCAGACTGAACGTGGCCTATAGCCTGAGATACCTGAATGCACTGCCGTAGTGTACAATAGTATCTGCATCCGAAGGACTACTATTGAATAGGACTACTATTGAATGTGGCGTCGCTACCGCTGTAGCAGCCATGGCGGCTGCTAGCGGAGCCTCCGGACATGGGGGGCAATGACGGTGGGCGGCATGGGCCACCTCATGCCGCGGGCAACGTAGCAGCCGCTATGGCTGATACAGCAGTAGTTACGCCACTGGGCTACATCCAGATGCCTGTAAGGGGCATTAAAGGTGAACACTGGGGAGGCTACTTAGACAACGCCCTTAGAGGTGGCCCAAAGTCAAACCAGGTAAGTAGCACAGTAGGTCCAGAACTAGGAGTTTAACCTTGGGGAAGTTTGCCACCCCCTAAAACCAGTGCTGCTTAGTGGTTGTAGACGTGAACTTGTTCTATGTATCTAGATGGTGAACTCATCCTTCTCTCACAGGGGCGTAGCTAAGGGCTCATTGGTCCCAGTGCAAAAGTTCTTCTTGCCCCCCCCAACTTCTACTCATGGCCGACGGCCCGCAGCATCCAGCTGTATCGCTGGGTCTCCAAAGTGACCCAATGATGCAGCCCTAGCAGCCAGGGGCGTCACTAAGGTCTTAAAACATCAGGGGCATTAGCCCTGTCAAAAATATTTTTAATTATCTTTATATGTGTGAACATATATTGCTTTTGTGAAAGTGATTAGAATAGGTTTCAAAGATAACATTTTGCATGGACTCCATCTTGTATGGTAGGCATCCATTTTGGATCATTGGAATCTATCTTTTGGCCTGAAGGAGCTATCTTGAGGTTAATAAGTAAAAAGTAAATATCAGCAGATGTCCTGAAGCAATTCTATGTTAAGTGTTCTTGAATTGAATGTTTTATTACTCTTTTAAGGAGCAGATCAAATAGCCTTGGCCGAATGGACAATGGCTGTTTACCATAAGTCAGCCTTGGATTCAGGCCTCTGTTTAATTAATTTAAACTTCTCTGCAGTCTCCATTCTCTAGTGAGATAAGAAGTAGAGACAAATTAACTTGTGTATCTGAAATGTGTGTCTTCCCATGGGACAAGGTTCAGGCCACCTGGGGCTTGGAGGGTGAAGAATTATTATAATGCATTGATATAATTCTTATTGGCTGAATCAGAGTCATTATCATATTGTAGATGATTGGCTGAAACCAAAGCCTACACCCTTCCTGTCATTATACCATATGTGGAGTTTTGGGATATTACCATATATAGAATGTTTATATTTGCAAGTATGAGGTTACCGCCTACTCTCATTTTCCTATAAATAAAGATGGATCCGCCCCCTAGGGCAGAGATCGTTTGAACACTGAAGCTGTGTGTCATGGTCTCTCTCCGGCCTCTCTCAGATCCACCATTGAGAGAGCATTCACTAATTTGGAGCTCATAGACAAATGCAGATAATGTCCAACGTTAACGGACATACTAAATTCTGCAGCGACATTACTTGGGGGCTCTTGTCCGGGATTCACAACACAGATCGAAGGCGACAATCGAAGGTGGATGACGGCTAAGATAACGGAGAACTGCACACAAAACCGGTGAGTAAGAACTGTTATTCTTACTGTGCACTTCTTTCTTGTTTTAGCTGCCGTCCAGGTATTGTCTCTTTTGACTATTTGGGAACTATGAACACCATTTGTCTATGAGTTGTATGTATGAATTATAGGAATAGGTGTGTGAGTAGAAATGAATCTGTGAGTGTATCTGTGAGAGGCTGAGATAAGGGAGCGTTTGTTTTCTGATCCCAAAACATACAAAAACAACCAAATACCGAGAAAACACTAAACGGCCTGTCCGAAGTGTTCCCTCTGGCCCCTGGGTTTAGTATGTATTAAGATCAGGTTGCAAATTGATCCTTGCAGAAGTGACGGGTAACCATCCCCGCCCAAGTGATTGTTAGGACTTTCGCGTATCCAGACTGTGACCCATAGGAGGCGCACCTGGCCGGAAGTAAGAGTATGTATATGGGCTAATCCTCCGACGCCCGATCTGAATGAGTTGCTGATCGTTAAGTAACATCTCTGTAACTAGAAAGTTTATGGAATATCCAGGGGCCCCTGAGACAGTGAGATAGTTATAAATCACATCCCTTTTGAATACAACATAAAGTAGGTTAACGTACACTGCACCGAAGGACTTGCAATAATTGATCTTGTTGACAATAGTTATTTGGCTGCTGTTTAGGAGACAGGATCAGAGACGTGGTTGCCCAACGACAGTCTAAAACATTTAGCAGAGCGCGTGGGGGGGTAAACTCCATGACAGTCTAAAATATTTAGCAGAGCGCGTTGGGGGAAACCACCATGACAGACTAGAAATAGGCCCAGGATTTAGCAGAGTGCTTTGAGGAGCCCTACGGACAGACTAAACACAGGAGTTAGCAGAGTGCCTAGGGAATTCTCATTGACAGACTAAGAAAGCCGAAAGTCTAGCAGAGGGCATGGGGACTTCTGATTCAAAGTATGCCCAAGGTAAAGTGCTGGCCAGCCGGGAATGGGGCATAACACCCAAGGTATAGGGTGTGGACAAACAGCAGCAGATATTGTTTGGAAACGATGCGGGGACGGTGCAGTAAAGAACCTGGAGAAAATAACAAAAAAGGCGGGAATGTCCGAGTAGTGGAATCCTCAGTTATACCAGATGGGATGATTTCTTGAGAGATGATGGGACCTGGATTAATAGACAGAGTTGCAGAGAACAGATAGAAGTGATTGAATGTACCAGACAAAAACAAAAAAAGACTAGGAAACACAGTTGTCAGTTATCAGTAAGGATTAACCAGCGTCTAATTCTATAGAGAGACATTCCAGTAGAAAATAATGTGCCAACGTATAAATATTCTATGTACAGCTTTATAAACCAAAGGCTTACAGAAACAAGAGGTTTCCAGGGGTGACATGCGATCAGTTATTAGTCATACATAGAGAGAAAGGCGTCATCAGAATTCATAAAGGAATCAATTAATTCTTCACTTCCTAAAAAGGGAACATTGGGTGAAATGTTCAGGGATTATTGATAGAGAGATAGACGTGGATTAGGTATTGGCTAGAAATAGAGTTAAAGCCAATAGGATCATTATAAGTGTAATGACCACGGATTGTAGAAGTGAGATTGATAAAGTGAAGATTCTTATGTATTTCTATCCAGATCTGCTTGTTGGAATATACTGTATATCATCTGTCCTAAATTGTCGCTAATGAAATTTCCTCTCGTTATAGGAGTTTTCCAAGACGTTTTAAACTTTACTGTAAATCTTTTTCCTTTTTGGTTTATTTAATAGTCATTTTAATAATTGCATGGAATGTCTAACAAGATTTATTGTTAATCTATAGTAACCGTGTTAGACTAATAGAACTAATGATAAGAGAAGAACGTGTGTTAACGTGAAGATGTTTGGTCATTGACTGTCAAGAGCACATGGTGACATTTTGACCTTGTAGCTCATAAGTTTTAGCTAGTAAGGGGTTAATGCTACATTCTCTGTTATCTGTAGTTTAGCTGTGTCTGCAGAAACTGCACATTTAGTGCAAAATAAGAACTGTAATTTAAAGATTAAGAGGAAAAAAAAAAAGCCTAATAAGAACACAGGATTGAGTATTATATGTTTTATGTTTATATGTTATATGTTACGTTATATGTGTTTTATGTGTCGACCACAATGAAAAACTTCATTCATATTTAAATGTAATATGATGCCCATTACTAAATGAAGATTATAGTTCATTGGATGAATAATCCAAGATTAGGAGTTTATACACAGTCATTCTAGTTATATACTTGTTTTACCAAAGATACACACAAAAGGTATATAATGTGTGAGATTGGATTCTCAGTACTGAGAGTGTCTGGTAACAGCTGGTATTGTGAGTGACTTGTGTATGTGCGGAACTATTTTTAAAGGGAAATGGTTTATTTGAAATCCCCACATGATAAGTGATTCAACAAAGATTTTTTTTATGTCATTGTTACATTTTAGTTTATTATTATTTGATATTAAAAGTTTCTATTGGCATATGATGACACATATAGTGCACGATATGTTTCATCATTTGTCTTAATAGATTGGTTTATTTAATAATTGACATAAACTAATTAAGGAAAGAAATATTTTGCAAACCTCTTATTAATTTATAAGAGTATCCTTTCTGTTTAATGATGGTATATACACATGACACACACACACACACACACACACACACACACACACACACACAAACACATATTGGGAATATAATTTATGAAATGGAAATGCAAATAAGATTACAGCATTCACAAGAGCTGTTGTCACGTTTATGGTGTCAGATTCCTGTCCAGTCAATCTTATAGTTTCTGACATCGTTGCAGCAATTCAGGTTGTCATTCGATATAAGTCTGATGGACAGATTGATGTTACTGATGATGTATGTATGATGCAAAATTGTATGTGTGCTGCACTCTATGGGGATTGCACTAGGAGGAGACCTCACACCTCAGGTATTATTGAGGGTGGTCCTGTCCTCCTTCTGGGCACAGGGTAAACAGATGTAGGACGCATTTCTGTGGCCCCTGTGATTGTTAAAATTGTTTGCAAACAGCCCCAAACCCCAGTTGAAGCAGTGCCCTCCGAGCCTCCCACAGTTGAAAAGTATTGATAACCGAACCATACATTGATGTACAGTGTTAGTGTTAAACCCTACTACATTGCTTCCGCAGGGTTCAACACAGGAGGAAGAAATGGATAGGTTATATGGTCAATGGGAGACTTGAGAGGGAATGGGATAAGTCGCAGGAAACAGTAGACAGTGAATTTTCAGCCTGGTGGGAAGTTGGTTTCCCAGCACATTTGATTCCCCAGTACACAGGTCACCAACATAATTGTATTGAATTAATGAAAATAGAGATGAAAACATTAGAAAATGTAACAGGGGATCCAATATCTAATCCAGCTTTTGAGTTTCTTTTGTAGATGGTTCCAGGTACCACCATGAAGGAGGCTACAAGACTGGGTATATACTGTCACCACCGAAACAGAGGTAATAAAGAAACAACCACTCCCATCCTCCGTGTCAGCACAGTAGGTGGAGGCGAAGGTACTCGCTGAGGTGTGTAGACTGGCTGAAGGTAAATTTATATATACTGACTCTAGATATGCTTTTGGTATTGCACATGATTATGGCCTAATCTGGAGGAGCAGAGATTTTGCTGGATCCACGGGTAAACCCATAATGTTGAGAGAGTGAGAGAACTGTTTGAGGCTCTGACACTGCCAAAGCATGTAGGTATACTCAAAGTGCAAGCTACCCCTGAAGCGAGGGGGAATAGACTAGTAGACAAGGCTGCAAAAGCTGCGGCTCTCATGTCCCTCATAGAGGAGGACGTAGTATTCTTGACCAGCATAGTATCTGGTCCCATAGACATGATAATATTAAGTAGATTACAAAGTCTAGCCACATAAGAGGAAAAAGGACATTGGCAGACAAAAGGTGCCAGTGAAGGGGAGGATGGAAAATGGAAGGTGGGTAACAGGATGTGCCTACCCAGAGTCCTCTTCCCCATGATAACCCAACTAATGCACGGACCAACGCATGTGTCAAGAGAAGGAATGAGTGCAATGGTGAGCAAATGGTGGGTACCCCCGGGGTTTCAGCAAGTGCTGCTGCCAGATTTGTCCAGAGGTGCATGATATGTGTCCGCCATAACATAGGCAAAACTATGCGGGTTGCAAAAAGGCATATGGTAAAGGTAGACTACCCATATCAGCGATTGCAGATTAACTCAGTTACCAAAGGTGGGACAGTATGACATGTAGCGGTCTGTGTAGATCTGTTCTCGAGGTGGCCTGAGGTGTGGACAGTAACGAGGGCCACAGCAAAAGTAAAAGATGGCTCTCAGAAGTGGTATGTAGATATGGGGTCCCTGAGACAATAGAAAGTGATAGAGGAACTCACTTTACTGGAAGATACTCCAAGAAATCTTGCAGGTCCTGGGTATAGAGCAGCTTTTCACACCCTGTATCCCAAGAGCAATGGGAAGGTAGAAAGGTTGAATGGGACATTGAAGTTAAAGATCCAGAAGGTCATGTCTGAAACCCATAAACAATGGACTGAGTGCCTGCCTATTGCCCTCTGACCTGGCCAGTTATGTGGGAGCTCTGAAGAAACAGCTCACGCAGATGTATAAATATGTTTATGATTCCATTCCAGATCCTAAGTGATAGGAGAACATTGTATACAGCCGGGGACTGGACGTGTTTAAAAAGACACCGTAAAGCACCACAGCCGCACTGTGACGCTCCGTACCAAGTCCAGCTCACAACTTCCACATCCGTTAAATTGGAAGGAAAGAACTTGGACACGCCGGTCACTGCTGACAGGTCCTCAATCACGAGGCTGAACTGTGGGTCTCGTCAAGCTCCGGCTGACCACCATCTTCTCTGTCATCTCTACATTACCTATTGTCTAAATGATGAGCTAGAAGAAGAGTTTAATGACAAGTTTATCAAACATCAAGTGATATCAGTATTGACTAAATTGCTGGACTATTGTATATGTCTCCATTCAAAGACGATGCCATATGTGAAGATATATGAAGTTATTGCCTTGGCCATCTCTTTTCTCTAGCGCTTAACCCTCACTCTCCTGGAGTTGTCGCTCTTGTAATAGCAGCGTGGGCATTGGTTCCCTGGCTGTTTTACCGTGTAAGATATTCAAAGAGGGAAGCGCTGTGGAAAATAGATCTCAGGTCAGGAATACCGCCGTCCATGATTAGATGTTACCCCAATGACAGTGTGTGATGTGTAAACATGGGTCAGGTTAATAAAAATGACATGTTGTTTGATGCTGTAAACCTCACCGGCTGTGAGGGAAGAGACACAAAATATGTATCTTGTGTGGGGGTAAAAGCAACTGGCAGCTCCCAGTGCTCCGAGACAGCTAGCAAATGGTTAATCTCAGGGTCTAGAGGGTGTAACACGAGGTAATTTAACTGATAAAGGGGGTGGCATCGATGAATGCCACCGAACGGGACATGATCTTGTCCTCCTGGATTGCAGGAGTTTCATCACTCCAGGGATGTGCTTCCACCCAACATGTATGTCATATATGTGGTTGTAAAGCATATAAGTGGTTGCCACCCAGGAGACCAGGAGTATGTACCCGAGCCAGACCACAATCAGCTACTTAGATAGAGATATTTTATGTTTAAACTTGTAACATGTTTTATTGCAAAAGTATCAGCAGTTAAGAAAACAGCACAGGATATAAAAGTGCATGAGGTCCAGACCACCCTAAGAACCGAGGTGGGAGGAAACATTCAGAGCCACCTGTTTATGTGACACTAAATGCTTCCATACCTGATAAAGTTATCTGTCAAGTCGTAGAAAACCACCAAGATAGATGGTATTGCCAGAATTGTGAAACCTGTAATTCCCTAACTCTTCAGGTGTACAGTATGTAACGCTGTGCACTCACCTATTGCTAGACACGTATCCTGAGTATTCGTTTCGCGGTGAATGGCATTAAAAATGCCCTGGTCTAGGGGATCTAGCCAGAACGTAATCTCGGGTGAATATTCGAATACATGGCTAAGCAAATTTATGTTCAAAAGAAGGGAATTGTCAAAAATATTTTTAATTATCTTTATATGTGTGAACATATATTGCTTTTGTGAAAGTGATTAGAATAGGTTTCAAAGATAACATTTTGCATGGACTCCATCTTGTATGGTAGGCATCCATTTTGGATCATTGGAATCTATCTTTTGGCCTGAAGGAGCTATCTTGAGGTTAATAAGTAAAAAGTAAATATCAGCAGATGTCCTGAAGCAATTCTATGTTAAGTGTTCTTGAATTGAATGTTTTATTACTCTTTTAAGGAGCAGATCAAATAGCCTTGGCCGAATGGACAATGGCTGTTTACCATAAGTCAGCCTTGGATTCAGGCCTCTGTTTAATTAATTTAAACTTATCTGCAGTCTCCATTCTCTAGTGAGATAAGAAGTAGAGACAAATTAACTTGTGTCTCTGAAATGTGTGTCTTCCCATGGGACAAGGTTCAGGCCACCTGGGGCTTGGAGGGTGAAGAATTATTATAATGCATTGATATAATTCTTATTGGCTGAATCAGAGTCATTATCATATTGTAGATGATTGGCTGAAACCAAAGCCTACACCCTTCCTGTCATTATACCATATGTGGAGTTTTGGGATATTACCATATATAGAATGTTTATATTTGCAAGTATGAGGTTACCGCCTACTCTCATTTTCCTATAAATAAAGATGGATCCGCCCCCTAGGGCAGAGATCGTTTGAACACTGAAGCTGTGTGTCATGGTCTCTCTCCGGCCTCTCTCAGATCCACCATTGAGAGAGCATTCACTAATTTGGAGCTCATAGACAAATGCAGATAATGTCCAACGTTAACGGACATACTAAATTCTGCAGCGACATTACCAATACATATACCCCCCTCAAAAAATGTACGTGCATGTATGTGTGTGCGTGTGTGTGTGTGTGTGTGTGTGTGTGTGTCTATATATATACATATATATATATATATGAGACAGCATATCTGTAGCACTAAGACCCTATAGCTATGGATAGGATTAGATACAGTGGCTCAGCAGACAGTATCACACATGATAGGATTAGATACACAGCTCAGCAGACAGTAACACACATGATAGGATTAGATACAGTGGCTCAGCAGACAGTATCACACATGATTGGATTAGATATAGGGCCCAACTCGCTGACATTGCGGCTCCAGCGCTGGACTCAGGAAAGGTAAGTATAAGAATTGTTTTGCTTTTTTATGTGTTACAATTTTTTTTTGTGTGTTTGCTTTTTTTTTTTTTTTTTTTACAGGTTCGGTTGTTGGACTACGTTGGATTTGAGGACTACTTCGATGATGGAATTTTTTTTATTCTCAATAAAATGGTTAATGAGGTTTGTGTGTTTTTTTTTAATTTCAATAAAATATTTTTGTCCTGTATTTTTTTCAACTTTAAACCCCCACTCAACCGTCATGGAAGTAGTCCTCGAATCCGACGTAGTCCAAGGACCAAACCTGTAAAAAAAACACAAACACAAAAAAAACAATTAATAAAACATGTGTTAGGCTTAGATACAGGGCCCATGTGTGATACTGTCTGCTGGACCCTGTGTCTAAGCCTACCACAAGGCTTCGAACAGTTACGTTAGAATCACCATGGATTTCAATGATAATTCTTTTGTTTCAGTCGCTTTCCGTTTGTCTCCGTTCGCTAGGTTTCCGTTTTTTTACACAGTAACAAAAGTTCTTCAGACTGCACTTTTGCTTGCGTCCAAAAAACGGAAACCTAGTGAACTGAGACAAACTGAAAGCGACTGAAACAAAAGAATTATCATTGAAATCCATGGTGATTCTACCGGGATCCGTTGCTTTCCGTTTAATCTTTCAATCTTCCCTTCCTCTGACGGATGAGAGGTGAACGTGGCCTCACATGACGTAAGACTGTCACAAATGTAAAATGTAAGTCTACCCCTTTCTTCGTTTTTTAACAAATGCCTCTGATTTTACGCTTGGACCGCAGAGCAGACACAGTCGTGAAGTCTTTCATTACCATCATTGAGGTGCGAGGCGAAGCCAAAGAAAAGACTTCAAATGCTGAAACCAGAAGAAAATTGAGGATTATAATTTCCCTGTGAACAGAGGATATTGCGGTTTCATGTAATCCCGGGATATCATGCCATGTCAGCTCGCAGAAAGTATTTCTCTTTATTATTGCAGCCTGTCAGGAGGGTTTGGAACAACGTGAGACCTCCATCATTTTGACACATCCTGAACCTCAGTTATACAAGGCCAACGTGAAAATCTCGATATTTCGCATTTCTACTTTTTTTTAGGATCCAGTCATTGATACATTGGTTTTTCAGAACAAGGAGCTCAGTGCAAAGCTAGGAACCACGAACAAGGGGCAGAGTGCATATGGGCAATGGGGCAGTGCCCGAGGAACATGAGGTAAGGGGTGCCACACATCCCACTTCCACCCAAAATAGATAATGGGGACAGCAGTGGACCTTCAATTGAAACGCTCCATAGAGCTGATTAGTTTCTGACAGCATCTCATGTCTCCTGGAGGTCACTATCACGATCACGGAGTATCTGGACCCACTGGGCCGCTCCGCTGTGGCAGCTGGCCAAATCACAGTCTATACAAAGTCTATGCAATGTCCTGGCACAAGGGCACCTGTAAGAGTCCAGACAGTAGCAGAGGTTTTGGCACAGATGGAGCTTGATGTAGCAGGTGGCGCCAGATGTGGCGGATGATACCAGGCGTGGCAGATGTCACAACACAACTCCAACACTAGGTAAGGCAGAGGAATAAACACAGCACGGGATACAGGATACAGGTAGCAGGGCATGGGAACACTGGGAGCAGGATACAACTAAGGGACTATTTGCAGAACTAACATGGGTAGACAACAACAATGCACAGGCAAGGATTGGAAGGGGAGAGCCCTTTTTGCAGTCCAGGGTGATCTGGAGATTAGTCAGGGAAGATTAACATGTGTGCGCGCTGGCCCTCTAAGGCCGGGACCAAGCGCGCGCGCACCCTAGAGATCAGGACAGAGCAGGGCGGCCGCGAGTGCTGGCGTCTCCTAGGAGTGACTGCTAGAGGTCTGTGGTTGCGGCCGTCGTGAGGTAAGGAACGGCGGCGGTCTGTGACCGCTGCCGTGACAGTCACAAGGAGGACAGTCTAATACACCCGGCTGTTCTCAGTCCATCACATCATTTTTGTCTTACCATTAGAAAACTGTCTTGTTATAAACTCCTTACTTAGGCAAAGAAGCCAGAGTAATTTGAGGGCTGTTGGGTGCATATAGGTGTCCAACACAATTCAGACAAATAATGGTGGCAATGGAGATAAGGGAGATTTAGCAGCTCCAAGATACACTATATGGCCCCCTCCCCAATAAGCTTATATAAGTTTGTTGGAATCCCATTCCTGAACCATGGGATTTAATATGGAGTTGGTCCTGGGTTGAACAGCGTCCACTCTTCTGGGAAGGCTTTCCACAAGATGTGGGGGTGTCTGTGGGAAAGTGGGCACATTTGTGGGGTCAGGCGCAGCTGTTTGGATGAGAAGGTTTGGCTCACAATCGGCATTTCAATCATTCCAAAGGGGTTGGATGGGGTTGAGGTTTCGGGCTCTGTGCAGCCACTTGAGTACCTCCACACAGAACTATACCGTATAATAATAATATTTAATAATATATTATAACCCCTTCAAGGACACAGTATTTTGTCCTCTAATTGTCATCCTGTCGCCTAGCACAGCGTTTCCTGACCTTTTCGGACTCCAGGCACTACTGGAAAAACAAAAATTCCTCAGGGCACCCCTACCAAAAATTGTTTCGATAAAGACGGAAAACGGCTAAAAACAAGCACTCCACTCGTAGGGTATGTTCACACAGCGTTTTTTTGTAAGGCAGAAAAAAAAAATTCTGCCTCAAAATTTCTTCAGGAACAGACAGCGTTGACTGACATTTTTATTTTCTTTTTTTAAGCCGTTGAAACTAATGCAAAAGATGCGGCAAAACAGCTCCAAACGAGCGCCACAGGTATTTTCTGCCTCCTATTAATGTCAATTGGAGGTCAGAGGTGGAAACCACTTGAAGACCATCAGCCCCCCACTCACAGATGCCCCCTGTAGATAGTGCCACACGGCCCCGTTGTAGATAGTGCCATACGGCACCCTTGTAGATAGTGCCCCACGGCCCCCTTGTAGATAGTGCCACATGGCCCCCTTGTAGATAGTGCCACACGGCCCCCTTGTAGATAGTGCCACACGGCCCCCTTGTAGATAGTGCCACACGGCCCCCTTGTAGGTCGTGGCACACGACCCCCTTGTAGGTCGTGCCACACGACACCCTTGTAGGCAGTGCCACACAGCCCCCTTGTAGGTAGTGCCACACGGCCCCCTTGTAGCTTGTGCCACACGGCCACCTTGTAGCTTGTGCCACACGGCCCCCTTCTAGATAGTGCCACATGGCCCCCTTGTAGGCAGTGCCACACGGCCCCCTTGTAGGTAGTGCCACACGGCCCCCTTGTAGATAGTGCCACACGGCCCCCTTGTAGGCCGTGCCACACGGCCCCCTTGTAGGTCGTGCCACACGGCCCCCTTGTAGGTCGTGCCACACGATCCCCTTGTAGGTCGTGCCACACGGCCCCCTTGTAGGTTGTGCCAGACACCCCCTTGTAGGTAGCACCCCCACCCCCCCTTACTGTAGATAGCGCCACTGTAGCTCCATGTAGCCGGGGATTCCGCTCCTGGACGGAGCACTTGATGTCTCTATCCATATATGGACAGTGACATCAGGGGCAACTCCTGAAGCAGAATCCCCGTCCACAGCATCGCCGCCGCTCTGAGCGGGGATTCCACTCCAGGAGAAGCCCCTGACGCTGAAACACAAGCAGTGTAAGGGTATGTTCACACGCAGAGTCAAAAACATCTCAAAGTACGGAGCTGTTTTCAAGAGAAAACAGCTCCTGATTTTCAGAGTTTTTTTGTGCCACTCGCGATTTACGCTGCGTTTTTCCGTCCGTTTTTGGAGCTTTTTTAAATAGAGTCTATGGAAAACGGCTCCAAAAACGTCCCAAGAAGTGTCCTGCACTTCTTTTTCGCGGCCATTTTTTTACGCGTAAAAAAACGCTGCGAAAACCTCTCCGTCGGAACAGAACGCCGTTTTCCGACTGAAATCAATGGGCAGATGTTTGGAGACATTCTGCTTCCGATTTTTCGGCCATTTTTTCGGGCGTTTACGGCCAGAAAAACGACCGAAAATAGGCCGTGTGAACATACCCTAAGGGAGCCAGCGCAGCACCCCCTTCCACCTGCTGGAGTGATGTGCCCTGTGCAATGGCACAGGTCGCACACCCCCAAGTCCGGCCCTGAGTGCAATCGTACCTACTAGTTTATTTTTGGACATATGACAGATACTATAACCTAAAGGGATCGTGCCGTAGTGATGAATACCCTTAAGAGACATGTAAAAATTACTTGCAGAAGGACCATCTCGGATATTTGACCATTAGCTCCTGTCTCTTTCCAATTCTAATCTCACATGTGACTCTATTGCATCCGACCGTCCTCACATCTTCAATGAAATCTTAGAATACCCTTCAAAAAGGTCCAGACCTCCTTGTAGGGACTAATGATAAAAACAGGACATCCTTAGACTAGATCCCCCAGTGCGGCCTGTACCAATCTGATCACGGAAAAGACAATCGACTTTCAATATGTATTACAAAATGAATCAGCACAGAATTTGCACCTATTAAGAGGAAATACAATGAAACTACAATATAAACCTTCCAGTGCAGATCACAAACTCATTTCCATATCACATTTACACTATGTTGAGAAGGATCTGGGTGTACTTGTAAATCATAAACTAAATAACAGCATGCAATGTCAATCAGCTGCTTCAAAGGCCAGCAAAATATTGTCGTGTATCAAAAGAGGCATGGACTCGCGGGACAGGGATGTAATATTGCCACTTTACAAAGCATTAGTGAGGCCTCATCTAGAATATGCAGTTCAGTTCTGGGCTCCAGTTCATAGAAAGGATGCCCTGGAGTTGGAAAAAATACAAAGAAGAGCAACGAAGCTAATAAGGGGCATGGAGAATTTAAGTTATGAGGAAAGATTAAAATAATTAAACCTATTTAGCCTTGAAAAAAGACGACTAAGGGGGGACATGATTAACTTATATAAATATATTAATGGCACATACAAAAAATATGGTGAAATCCTGTTCCATATAAAACCCCCTCAAAAACCAAGGGGGCGCTCCCTCCGTCTGGAAAAAGAAAGGTTCGACCTGCAGAGGCGACAAGCCTTCTTTACAGTGAGAACTGTGAATCTATGGAATAGTCACCGCAGGGGCCGCCACAGCAGGGACAGGAGATGCTGCAAAAAAGGGTTAGATAATTTCCTAGAACAAAAAAGTATTAGCTCCTATGTGTAGAAATTTTTACCTTCCCTTTTCCCGTCCGTTGGTTGAACTTGATGGACATGTGTCTTTTTTCAGCCGTACTAACTATGTAACTATGTAACTATAAAACCAATTTCTTAGAAAACTGTGGGACTGTCTGACA
Source organism: Rhinoderma darwinii (assembly GCF_050947455.1). Lineage (NCBI taxonomy): Eukaryota > Metazoa > Chordata > Amphibia > Anura > Rhinodermatidae > Rhinoderma > Rhinoderma darwinii. The sequence continues at coordinate 9,081,965 of NC_134688.1, forward strand.
GTGGTTCATACTCCATGGCGGAATCGTGTGTGGTCTAATAGTCACATTGGATATCTGAAACCTGGAATTCATGAAATTGTCTCTATACAAAGTAACACAGTGTTTTACAGGAAAGCCGATAACCCAGCGGACAGATAAAGAACGGGTCTGGTGCCGATCCCATACAAGGGAGCATTGTCCAGTTCATGTTTGTAAATCACGCTCCAACAAGTCCATGGAGGACGCAAGATCTGCTGCAAGACCTGGCCCGGTTATATATCTGAGAGCCTCATTGTCTGATTCTTGTATTACGTCCAACCGAGAGCAATTCACACCAGAGAGAAAACAATGTTTCCCGAGTGGATTTCTTCTAAAATATATAATTGTCCAAAAAAATTCTAAATGTTTTTAAAAGACATTAGTTTAAGATGGAAAAAGACTAAACCAGAGAAGTCAAAAAGTTAGTAATTATAGTAGTTATATTCTTGTATATAGGTGGGCAGTATTATAGTAGTTATATTCTTGTATATAGGGGGCAGTATTACAGTAGTTATATTCTTGTATATAGGGGGCAGTATTATAGTAGTTATGTTCTTGTATATAGGGGCAGTATTATAGTAGTTATATTCTTGTATATAGGGGCAGTATTATAGGAGTTATATTCTTGTATATAGGAGCAGTATTATAGTAGTTATATTCTTGTATATAGGAGCAGTATTATAGTAGTTATATTCTTGTATATAGGGGGCAGTATTATAGTAGTTATAATCTTGTATATAGGGGGCAGTATTATAGTAGTTATATTCTTGTATATAGGGGCAGTATTATAGGAGTTATATTCTTCTATATAGGAGCAGTATTATAGTAGTTATATTCTTGTATATAGGAGCAGTATTATAGTAGTTATATTCTTGTATATAGGGGCAGTATTATAGTAGTTATATTCTTCTATATAGGAGAAGTATTATAGTAGTTATATTCTTGTATATAGAAAGCAGTATTATAGTAGTTATATTCTTGTATATAGGGGGCAGTATTGCAGTAGTTATATTCTTGTTTATAGGGGGCAGTATTATAGTAGTTATATTCTTGTATATAGGGGCAGTATTATAGTAGTTATATTCTTGTATATAGAGGCAGTATTATAGTAGTTATATTCTAATATATAGGAGAAGTATTATAGTAGTTATATTCTTGTATATAGGGAGCAGTATTATAGAAGTTATATTCTTTTAAATAGGGGGCAGTATTGTAGTAGTTATATTCTTGTATATAGGGGCAGTATTATAGTAGTTATATTCCGGTATATACGGGGCAGTATTATAGTAGTTATATTCTTGTATATAGGGGCAGTATTATAGTAGTTATATTCTTAAATATAGGGGCAGTATTATAGTAGTTATATACTTGTATATAGGAGCAGTATTATAGTAGTTATTTTCTTGTATATAGGAGCAGTATTATAGTAGTTATATTCTTGTATATAGGAGAGGTATTGTAGTAGTTATATTCTTGTACATAGGGGGCAGTATTATAGTAGTTATATTCTTGTATATAGGAACAGTATTATAGTAGTTATATTCTTGTATATAGGAGAGGCATTATAGTAGTTATATTCTTGTACATAGGGGGCAGTATTATAGTAGTTATATTCTTGTATATAGGGTCAGTATTATAGTAGTTATATTCTTGTATATAGGGGCAGTATTATAGTAGTTATATTCTTATATATAGGAGAAGTATTATAGTAGTTATATTCTTGTATATAGGGAGCAGTATTATAGTAGTTATATTCTTGTATATAGGGGGCAGTATTGTAGTAGTTATATTCTTGTATATAGGGGCAGTATTATAGTAGTTATATTCTTGTATATAGGGGCAGTATTATAGCAGTTATATTCTTTTATATATGAGCAGTATTATATTAGTTATATTCTTGTATATAGGGGCAGTATTGTAGTAGTTATATTCTTGTATATAGGGGCAGTATCATAGTAGTTATATTCTTGTATATAGGAGCAGTATTATAGTAGTTATATTCTTGTATATAGGGGCAGTATTATAGAAGTTATATTCTTGTATATAGAGGCAGTATTATAGTTGTTATGTTCTTGTATATAGGGGGCAGCATTATAGTAGTTATATTCTTCTATATAGGGGGCAGTATTATAGGAGTTATATTCTTGTATATAGGAGCAGTATTAGGGCATGACCACACATGGCGGAATTCCTCCGCAACTGTCCGCATCAATGCCGCACAGAATCTGCGTTGCAGATTCTGCAGCGGATCTGCACAAAATGTGCAGAAAATTGATGCGGACTGGCCGCTGCGGACTGCAGGAAAAGTGCTTCTCTTCTCCCTATTCAGTGCAGGATAGAGAGAAGGGACAGCACTTTCCCTAGTGAAAGTCAAAGAAATTCATACTTACCGCCCGTTGTCTTGGTGACGCGTCCCTCTTTCGGCATCCGGCCCGACCTCCCTGGATGACGCTCCAGTCCATGTGACCGCTGCAGCCTGTGCTTGGCCTGTGATTGGCTGCAGCCGTCACTTACACTCAAACGTCATCCTGGGAGGCCGGACTGTAGACAGACGCAGGGAGTTCTCGGTAAGTATGAACTTATATATTTTTTTACAGATACATGTATATTGAGATCGGTAGTCACTGTCCCGGGTGCAGAAAGAGTTACTGCCGATCGCGTAACTCTTTCAGCACCCTGGACAGTGACTATTTACAGACGTCTCCTAGCAACGCTCCCGTCATTACGGGAGCCCCATTGACTTCCTCAGTCTGGCTGTAGACCTAGAAATACATAGGTCCAGCCAGAATGAAGAAATGTCATGGTAGTAAAAACAATACGCTCCGCAGCACACATAAGATCTGCGGACTTCATTGCGGAATTTTGACTCTCCATTGAAGTCAATGGAGAAATTCCGCCATGAGTCCGCAACCAGTCCGCCACTGCTCCGCAACAGACAGAGCATGCTGCGGACACCAAATTCCGCTCCGCAGCCTATGCTCCGCAGCGGAATTGTACGCATCGTGTAAACGAACACTGCTAAATTAAAGTGAAAGTCAATGGAGAAACGGCTCCGCTGCGGATTAACGCTGCGGAGTGTCCGCAGCGGAATTTAAGTGAAATTCCGCTATGTGTGAACCCGCCCTTATAGTAGTTATATTCTTCTATATAGGAGCAGTATTATAGTAGTTATATTCTTCTATATAGGAGGCAGTATTACAGTAGTTATATTCTTGTATATAGGGGGCAGTATTATAGTAGTTATATTCTTGTATATAGGGGCCGTATTATAGTAGTTATATTCTTGTATATAGGGGCAGTATTATAGTAGTTATATTCTTCTATATAGGAGAAGTATTATAGTAGTTATATTCTTGTATATAGGGAGCAGTATTGTAGTAGTTATATTCTTGTATATAGGGGCAGTATTATAGTAGTTATATTCCGGTATATACGGGGCAGTATTATAGTAGTTATATTCTTGTATATAGGGGCAGTATTATAGTAGTTATATTCTTGTATATAGGGGCAGTATTATAGTAGTTATATACTTGTATACAGGGAGCAGTATTATAGTAGTTATATTCTTGTATATAAGAGCAGTATTAGGGCGGGTTCACACATAGCGGAATTTCACTTAAATTCCGCTGCGGACACTCCGCAGCGTTAATCCGCAGCGGAGCCGTTTCTCCATTGACTTTCACTTTAATTTAGCAGTGTTCGTTTACACGATGCGTACAATTCCGCTGCGGAGCATAGGCTGCGGAGCGGAATTTGGTGTCCGCAGCATGCTCTGTCTGTTGCGGAGCAGTGGCGGACTGGTTGCGGACTCATGGCGGAATTTCTCCATTGACTTCAATGGAGAGTCAAAATTCCGCAATGAAGTCCGCAGATCTTATGTGTGCTGCGGAGCGTATTGTTTTTACTACCATGACATTTCTTCATTCTGGCTGGACCTATGTATTTCTAGGTCTACAGCCAGACTGAGGAAGTCAATGGGGCTCCCGTAATGACGGGAGCGTTGCTAGGAGACGTCTGTAAATAGTCACTGTCCAGGGTGCTGAAAGAGTTACGCGATCGGCAGTAACTGTTTCTGCACCCGGGACAGTGACTACCGATCTCAATATACATGTATCTGTAAAAAAAAATATAAGTTCATACTTACCGAGAACTCCCTGCGTCTGTCTACAGTCCGGCCTCCCAGGATGACGTTTCAGTGTAAGTGACGGCTGCAGCCAATCACAGGCCAAGCACAGGCTGCAGCGGTCACATGGACTGGAGCGTCATCCAGGGAGGTCGGGCCGGATGCCGAAAGAGGGACGCGTCACCAAGACAACGGGCGGTAAGTATGAATTTCTTTGACTTTCACTAGGGAAAGTGCTGTCCCTTCTCTCTATCCTGCACTGAATAGGGAGAAGAGAAGCACTTTTCCTGCAGTCCGCAGCGGCCAGTCCGCATCAATTTTCTGCACATTTTGTGCAGATCCGCTGCAGAATCTGCAACGCAGATTCTGTGCGGCATTGATGCGGACAGTTGCGGAGGAATTCCGCCATGTGTGGTCATGCCCTTATAGTAGTTATATTCTTGTATATAGGAGCAGTATTATAGTAGTTATATTCTTGTATATAGGAGAGGTATTATAGTAGTTATATTCTTGTACATAGGGGGCAGTATTATAGTAGTTATATTCTTGTATATAGGAACAGTATTATAGTAGTTATATTCTTGTATATAGGAGAGGTATTATAGTAGTTATATTCTTGTATATAGGGGGCAGTATTATAGTAGTTATATTCTTGTATATAGAGGGCAGTATTATAGTAGTTATATTCATGTATATAGGGGGCAGTATTATAGTAGTTATATTCTTGTATATAGGGAGCAGTATTATAGTAGTTATATTCTTGTATATAGGGGGCAGTATTGTAGTAGTTATATTCTTGTATATAGGGGCAATATTATAGTAGTTATATTCTTGTATATAGTGGCAGTATTATAGCAGTTATATTCTTTTATATATGAGCAGTATTATAGTAGTTATATTCTTGTATAAAGGGGCAGTATTGTAGTAGTTATATTCTTGTATATAGGGGCAGTATTATAGTAGTTATGTTCGTGTATATAGGGGCAGTATTATAGTAGTTATATTCTTGTATATAGGGGGCAGTATTGTAGTAGTTATATTCTTGTATATAGGTGCAGTATTATAGTAGTTATATTCTTGTATATAGGAGCAGTATTATAGTAGTTATATTCTTCTATATAGGGGCAGTATTATAGTAGTTATATTCTTGTATATAGAGGCAGTATTATAGTTGTTATGTTCTTGTATATAGGGGGCAGTATTATAGTAGTTATATTCTTGTATATAGGGGGCAGTATAATAGTAGTTATATTGTTGTATATAGGGGCAGTATTATAGGAGTTATATTCTTGTATATAGGAGCAGTATTATAGTAGTTATATTCTTCTATATAGGAGCAGTATTATAGTAGTTCTATTCTTCTATATAGGAGGCAGTATTACAGTAGTTATATTCTTGTATATAGGGGCAGTATTATAGTAGTTATATTCTTGTATATAGGGGCTGTATTATAGTAGTTATATTCTTGTATATAGGGGCAGTATTATAGTAGTTATATTCTTGTATATAGGAGAAGTATTATAGTAGTTATATTCTTGTATATAGGGGCAGTATTATAGTAGTTATGTTCATGTATATAGCGGCAGTATTATAGTAGTTATATTCTTGTATATAGGGGCAGTATTGTAGTAGTTATATTCTTGTACATAGGGGCAGTATTATAGTAGTTATTTTCGTGTATATAGGGGCAGTATTATAGTAGTTATATTCTTGTACAGAGGGGGCAGTATTATATTAGTTCTATTCTTGTATATAGGGAGCAGCATTATAGTAGTTATATTCTTATATATAGGGGCAGTATTATATTAGTTATATTATTGTATATAGGGAGCAGCATTATAGTAGTTATATTCTTGTATATAGGGGCAGTATTATAGTAGTTATATTCTTGTATATAGGGAGCAGTATTATAGTAGTTATATTCTTGTATATAAGGGCAGTATTCTAGTAGTTATATTCTTGTATATAGGGGCAGTATTATAGTAGTTATTTTCGTGTATATAGGGGCAGTATTATAGTAGTTATTTTCTTTTATATAGGAGCAGTATTATAGTAGTTATATTCTTGTACATAGGGGGCAGTATTATATTAGTTATATTCTTGTATATAGGGAGCAGCATTATAGTAGTTATATTCTTGTATATAGGGAGCAGCACTATAGTAGTTATATTCTTATATATAGGGGCAGTATTATATTAGTTATATTCTTGAATATAAGGAGCAGCATTATAGTAGTTATATTCTTGTATATAGGGGGCAGTATTATAGTAGTTATATTCCTGTATATAGGGGCAGTATTATAGTAGTTATATTCTTGTATATAGGAGCAGTATTATAGTAGTTATATTTTTGTATATAGGGGCAGTATTATAGTAGTTATATTCTTGTATATAGGAGCAGTATTATAGTAGTTATATTCTTGTATATAGGGTGCATTATTATAGAAGTTATATTCTTGTATATAGGGAGCAGTATTAGGGCGGGTTCACACATAGCGGAATTTCACTTAAATTCCGCTGCGGACACTCCGCAGCGTTAATCCGCAGCGGAGCCGTTTCTCCATTGACTTTCACTTTAATTTAGCAGTGTTCGTTTACACGATGCGTACAATTCCGCTGCGGAGCATAGGCTGCGGAGCGGAATTTGGTGTCCGCAGCATGCTCTGTCTGTTGCGGAGCAGTGGCGGACTGGTTGCGGACTCATGGCGGAATTTCTCCATTGACTTCAATGGAGAGTCAAAATTCCGCAATGAAGTCCGCAGATCTTATGTGTGCTGCGGAGCGTATTGTTTTTACTACCATGACATTTCTTCATTCTGGCTGGACCTATGTATTTCTAGGTCTACAGCCAGACTGAGGAAGTCAATGGGGCTCCCGTAATGACGGGAGCGTTGCTAGGAGACGTCTGTAAATAGTCACTGTCCAGGGTGCTGAAAGAGTTACGCGATCGGCAGTAACTGTTTCTGCACCCGGGACAGTGACTACCGATCTCAATATACATGTATCTGTAAAAAAAAATATAAGTTCATACTTACCGAGAACTCCCTGCGTCTGTCTCCAGTCCGGCCTCCCAGGATGACGTTTCAGTGTAAGTGACGGCTGCAGCCAATCACAGGCCAAGCACAGGCTGCAGCGGTCACATGGACTGGAGCGTCATCCAGGGAGGTCGGGCCGGATGCCGAAAGAGGGACGCGTCACCAAGACAACGGGCGGTAAGTATGAATTTCTTTGACTTTCACTAGGGAAAGTGCTGTCCCTTCTCTCTATCCTGCACTGAATAGGGAGAAGAGAAGCACTTTTCCTGCAGTCCGCAGCGGCCAGTCCGCATCAATTTTCTGCACATTTTGTGCAGATCCGCTGCAGAATCTGCAACGCAGATTCTGTGCGGCATTGATGCGGACAGTTGCGGAGGAATTCCGCCATGTGTGGTCATGCCCTTATAGTAGTTTTATTCTTGTATATAGGGGCAGTATTATAGTAGTTATAGTCCTGTATATAGGAGCAGTATTATAGTAGTTATATTCTTGTATATAGGAGCAGTATTATAGTAGTTATATTCTTGTATATAGGAGGCAGTATTATATTAGTTATATTCTTGTATATAGGGATCAGCATTATAGTAGTTATATTTTAGTATATAGGGGCAGTATTATAGTAGTTATATTCTTGTATATAGGAGGCAGTATTATATTAGTAATATTCTTGTATATAGCGATCAGCATTATAGTAGTTATATTCTTGTATATAGGGGCAGTATTATAGTAGTTATATTCTTGTATATAGGGGCAGTATTATAGTAGTTATATTCTTGTATATAGGGGCAGTATTATAGTAGTTATATTCTTGTATATCGGGGGCAGTATTATAGTAGTTATATTCTTGTATATCGGGGGCAGTATTATAGTAGTTATATTCTTGTATATAGGAGCAGTATTATAGTAGTTATATTCTTGTATACAGGAGCAGTATTATAGTAGTTATATTCTTGTATATAGGGGGCAGCATTATAGTAGTTATATTCTTGTATATAGTAGCAGTATTATAGTAGTTATATTCTTGTATATAGGGGCAATATTATAGTAGTTATATTCTTGTATATAAGGGGCAGTATTATAGTAGTTATATTCTTGTATTTAGGGGCAGTATTATAGTAGTTATATTATTGTATATAGGGGCAGTATTATAGTAGTTTTATTCTTGTATATAGGAGCAGTACTATAGTAGTTATATTCTTGTATATAGGGTCCAGTATTATAGTAGTTATATTCTTGTATATAGGGGCAGTATTATAGTAGTTATTTTCCTGTATATAGGAGCAGTATTATAGTAGTTATATTCTTGTATATAGGAGCAGTATTATAGTAGTTATATTCTAGTATATAGGGGCAGTATTATAGTAGTTATATTCTTGTATATAGGGGGCAGTATTATATTAGTTATATTCTTGTATATAGGGAGCAGTATTATAGTAGTTATATTCTTGTATATCGGGGGCAGTATTATAGTAGTTATATTCTTGTATATAGGGGCAGTATTATAGTAGTTATATTCTTGTATATAGGAGCAGTATTATAGTAGTTATATTCTTGTATACAGGAGCAGTATTATAGTAGTTATATTCTTGTATATAGGAGCAGTATTATAGTAGTTATATTCTTGTATATAGGAGCAGTATTATAGTAGTTATATTCTTGTATATAGGGGGCAGTATTATAGTAGTTATATTCTTGTATATAGGGGGCAGTATTATAGTAGTTATATTCTTGTATATAGGGGGCAGTTTTATAGTACTTATATTCTTGTATATAGGGGGCAGTATTATAGTAGTTATATTCTTGTATATAGGAGCATTATTATAGTAGTTATATTCTTGTATATAGGAGGCAGTATTATAGTAGTTATATTCTTGTATATAGGGGGCAGTTTTATAGTACTTATATTCTTGTATATAGGGGGCAGTATTATAGTAGTTATATTCTTGTATATAGGAGCATTATTATAGTAGTTATATTCTTGTATATAGGGGGCAGCATTATAGTAGTTATATTCTTGTATATAGTAGCAGTATTATAGTAGTTATATTCTTGTATATAGGGGCAATATTATAGTAGTTATATTCTTGTATATAAGGGGCAGTATTATAGTAGTTATATTCTTGTATTTAGGGGCAGTATTATAGTAGTTATATTATTGTATATAGGGGCAGTATTATAGTAGTTTTATTCTTGTATATAGGAGCAGTACTATAGTAGTTATATTCTTGTATATAGGGTCCAGTATTATAGTAGTTATATTCTTGTATATAGGGGCAGTATTATAGTAGTTATTTTCCTGTATATAGGAGCAGTATTATAGTAGTTATATTCTTGTATATAGGAGCAGTATTACAGTAGTTATATTCTAGTATATAGGGGCAGTATTATAGTAGTTATATTCTTGTATATAGGGGGCAGTATTATATTAGTTATATTCTTGTATATAGGGAGCAGTATTATAGTAGTTATATTCTTGTATATCGGGGGCAGTATTATAGTAGTTATATTCTTGTATATAGGGGCAGTATTATAGTAGTTATATTCTTGTATATAGGAGCAGTATTATAGTAGTTATATTCTTGTATACAGGAGCAGTATTATAGTAGTTATATTCTTGTATATAGGAGCAGTATTATAGTAGTTATATTCTTGTATATAGGAGCAGTATTATAGTAGTTATATTCTTGTATATAGGGGGCAGTATTATAGTAGTTATATTCTTGTATATAGGGGGCAGTATTATAGTAGTTATATTCTTGTATATAGGGGGCAGTTTTATAGTACTTATATTCTTGTATATAGGGGGCAGTATTATAGTAGTTATATTCTTGTATATAGGAGCATTATTATAGTAGTTATATTCTTGTATATAGGAGGCAGTATTATAGTAGTTATATTCTTGTATATAGGAACAGTATTATAGTCGTTATATTCTTGTATATAGGGGGCAGTATTATAGTAGTTATATTCTTGTATATAGGAGCAGTATTATAGTCGTTATATTCTTGTATATAGGGGACAGTATTATAGTAGTTATATTCTTGTATATAGGGGCAGTATTATAGTAGTATATTCTTGTATATAGGGGCAGTATTATAGTAGTTATATTCTTGTATATAGGAGCAGTATTATAGTAGTTATATTCTTGTATATAGGAGCAGTATTATAGTAGTTATATTCTTGTATATAGGAGCAGTATTGTAGTAGTTATACTATTGTACAGTGAGGGCAGTATTATAGTAGTTATATTCTTGTATATAGGGGCAGTATTTATATTCTTGTATATAGGGGCAGTATTATAGTAGTTATATTCTTGTATATAGGGAGCAGTATTATAGTAGTTTTATTCTTGTATATAGGGAGCAGTATTATAGTAGTTATATTGTATATAGGGGCAGTATTATAGTAGTTATATTCTTGTATATAGGGAGCAGTATTATAGTAGTTATATTCTTGTATATAGGGGCAGTATTATAGTAGTTATATTCTTGTATATAAGCAGTATTATAGTAGTTATATTCTTGTTTATAGGGGCAGTATTATAGTAGTTATATTCTTGTATATAGGGGGCAGTATTATAGTAGTTATATTCTTGTATATAGAGGGCAGTAATATAGGAGTTATATTCTTGTATATAGGGGCAGTATTATAGTAGTTATATTCTTGTATATATGGGGCAGTATTATAGTAGTAATATTGTTGTATATAGGGGGCAGTATTATAGTAGTTATATTTCTGTACATAGGGGGCAGTATTATAGTAGTTATACTATTGTACAGTGAGGGCAGTGTTATAGTAGCTATAGTCTTGTACATAGGGGGCAGTACAGTTTTGTAATTGACCTTATGTTACAAAAATGCTCTAGTTGTGAGACATTCCCTTTACTTCAATATAATGACGCCCCCTGTTATTTAATATGTATAGTAATGTTTACGTTTTCCTTCTGAGCTAATTGAGGAATAATACAGATGTTCACCTTCTTTCTCTAACTGCCACCAGCCAATAGAAAATGCCTTTTCTGCTTGTCAATAATAAGTAGAGAAGAAGCTTTTTGTTAATAACACAGCTTGTAGTGGATGGAGACATACACCGTAGGAAACACACAGGAGAGCCAGCAGTTTAGATGAATAGATTGCCTGTATACAGCACTACTTATATACAGCCTTGAGCTCTCCGTTTTCCTGCTTCCTTCTCACTGTGTGTAAGCTGCAGGCTCTCCCTCTTCTTCAGTTATATAGGACTTGGCTCTCCCTCTTCTTCAGTTATATAGGGCTGGGCTCTCACTCTTCTTCAGTTATATAGGACTGGTCTCTCCCTCTTCTTCAGTTATATAGGGCTGGGCTCTCCCTCTTCTTCAGTTATATAGGGCTGGGCTCTCCCTCTTCTTCAGTTATATAGGGCTGGGCTCTCCCTCTTCTTCAGTTATATAGGGCTGGGCTCTCTCTCTTCTTCTGTTATATAGGGCAGGGCTCTCCCTCTAAAAAGACATGTAATGGGTGTCATTTTTAAAGCTTCTTCTAGAGAGAAGGCAGTGAAACAGAACGATCTGCCTACTGTATATCGGGCAAACTAGCGTTCATACAAATGCTCGTTCATCGACTAATCATTTATGCCGCAAAAAAAATGATTGCTTGTTGGTGGCATCTTCCTGTTGTTTTGCTTAGCCATTAGGTCTCAGCAGAGATCTGTGGCTCAGATGGGCATTCTCTTCTTTTTATGTGGACAACTATCAGTGAAAGAAGGAAGATTTTTTTGTCCAAGACCAGACTCTTTTTGTATTCTGACATCTGTGTAAAGGATCTGGCACCTCCCTGTCTGTCCACTTACAATCTTATTCTCTGCTGTTGTTTTAAGAAGGAAATAGCTGAACTTCTGGATGCTTCGGGGTTCATACTGATATATTTTTGAGCTGTACAGACCACCATTTCTCTTAAAGGGAGTCTGTCAGGTCTTTTATGACAATGAAACCAATAACAGCGTAGGTAGGGGGCTTAAAGGAAATGTTGATATCAATTTGCATTTAGTGTTTTATTATAAAATCTTTTATTTATGTGTGTGTTTGTGTTTTACTTTTTTATATTTTGTAACTTTTTCTTCTCTATGGGGGCTGCCATTTTTTTTGCCATCTCTGTATCTGTCGATTAACGACACATACAGTGATGGAATACGGCACACACACATCCCCATAGTGAATGCGAACGGGAGACGTTCCATCCACTATAGCGTACGCGGTCTGTGTGGGAGCGGCGCATGCGCAGCTCCCACACAGACCAAAAGTCAGGTCTTCGCTAGAGCGAAATCCGGCGCCATGTTCATGTCGACCGGAAGCCGCGGCCAGACTGTGAGATGACGACTTCCGGTCGCGGCTTCCAGACTTGTGTTCTGAAGCAAGCACGAGGAGCGGAGGGAGCAGACGGAGCGGAGGGAGCGGCGGCGGCAGGAGCAGGTAAGTTAGGTCTGTGTATGTACGTGTTTTACTGTGTGTTTACTACTGTATGTAAACCTACTACACTGTGTGTTAGCTCAAAAAATGGCGACACACAGTGTAGCAGGTTTGACTGTTCAATCCCCTCCTTTCTCCCGGCACTAGCCAGGATAAAGGAGGGGGGATTCTGTGAGCTCACTAGAGCGAGTGTGTTTACACCAAATTTGCAGCATAAAGCAATGTGGTTGCTTTACCACATGCAATGCTGCAATTTTGGGAATTGCTCCATCTAGTGACCAGCACTGGGAAATGTTATAAATTAGAATCTAATTTATAATATTTCCTGACTCGTGAAAAAAATTAAAACAATTTGGACAGTGTTTAAGCATTCATACACTAACTGTTTAACTAAAAAAAAAACATTTTCTAGCGACACATTCCCTTTAAGCATCCGTTCAAACATACCTTTGTGGTCGACAGCATTTCAGAAAAAAATTACTCAATTTGCATATGAAAATAAGGTTGCAAATCCTCAGGGCTGTCCCAGGTCCGACAAATCCTTCGGCGACGTCACTGTCATCGATCGAACGCTGGAGCTGTCAATCAAGGCCAGGGGGCAAGCGTTGGGTGGAGTTTACTCACAAAAGCCAGAGCTCTCTTGCAACCTAATTTCCATATTTGGGAACTTGCGACCTATTTTGCATATGCATACTAATTCCTTTATTTCTGAAATACTTGCCAGTATGCTCTTAATTGGATACATCACATAACTTTTCCCAAATATTCTTCAAATCCAGCCAATACTCCGCACTATGACTGTAGAAGTAGATGGTGGAGGAGGGAATTTTTTTTCCCTAAGATCAAGCAGATCCTCGGTGATGCACTATCATAAAGATCTTCACTTGTGATGAAGACCTTCCCCAATCTCCAGAACTGCAATGCTGCAGCTAATGCGTACGCGGGGTTTAATAGCTATGTGCAAAATATTTTTTTTATTGCTCTATTGCATTTAAAAAAAAATAATAATCAGCAAGTATACCAATAGTCTTAATTAGAAATCGCCTACCATTTTGTGTATACAGCTACTATGCATAACTTTGTGTACAGTATTTATGTCTAAGGCTAGCCTAGCACATGACTGCAGGATCAGACAAAACCATGGAGACACATAGATCTGCATAGGAGCTGTATACAGAGCACAGAAGGAGTTGTTTTTTTTTAATCAAGACAAAGTTGTTCATTTTTTTTTTACCATGGTTGGCATCGCTGGAAATGTGTGCTAAGGTTGGCACCAGGGTCCAAACATTATCACTGGCAGTTGACACCAGACTAAAACCAAACTGACTGTCCCACATCTTCCCTTATTGGGGAATTTTTTTAAGCCAGATCTTTTGTTACCCCTGGATATAAGTGGTGCCAGGTGTCTAGTAGCCATCTTCGTTTATTGAATTATTATTAATGGTTGGTCAAACGTACATGTTTGTGCAGAAATTGGGCAACATAGTTATCTATGTGTATATAGAGCTTTAAGGGGTATTCGAATATTAATATTTATGGATTTTTAATAAAAATGTCTATCAGTGTGTTTGGTGCAACTTTATAATTAGTTTTTATTAAAAATTATTTTTACTTTTTGGGATACAGCTGCTTTGTATCCTGTATACAGAACAGTTGAATCATTCGCTGAATCCTGTACTCGTCACGTCAGCGGGACTGACAGGTTTAGTGTCAGCGGGTCCTGTGTGTCCCAGACCGTTCAGAACTTAGATGTGATCGATAATAGGTGTGTAACGCTCGTGGGGTATGTGGACCCACTAGGAAGCTCCGCCGTAGCAAAGTAGCTGCTGGCCAAACTATAGTCAATGAAAGACTTTAGGACAAGTGTACCTGGATATGAGGCGTGGCAGACACTTGGCACCGATGGCACTTGGCACTGATGACGTGAAAGACGTCCGAGGCCCATGGGCCGGCACATGCACAGATGGTGAACTGCACTCCGCAACTAGACTTTGCACTGGAACAAACACAATTACTGGATACAGGATAGAGAATACGGGAACACAGGATACAACTAAGGAACCATTTGCTAAACGAACATGGGTAGACACAACAACGCTCAGTCACAGAGAGGATGGCAGGACTGAATAAGTAGGCAGGGGTGCACAGGGATAGGCTAGGGAAGGTTTTAGTGGTGCGCGCAGTGGCCCTTTAAGAGGTCCAGAGAGTGCACGGGCACCTTACGGGAGCGAGCAGCGGGCAGGAGAAGTACACGCCGCCATCCCCGGGGAGGAGGAGGGAGACGTCGGCATGGAAGAAGTAGACACTGATCGGCAACGGTGATCAGCAACCGCCAGCATAACAGTGTGGATCAGCAAACGATACAGCTGCTCTATACAGGATACAAAGCAGCTGTATCTCTAAAACTAAAAATTATTTTTAATAAAAAATAATTATAAAGTTGCACCAAACACACTTTGTTTTGTTTTTAGTTTTTTTAAATCCCTTTTAAAGGTGTACATAGCTTTTAAAAGTAATTGTGATATAACTAGCACCAGCATCACTGAAACTATGGATGAGACAAATCACTGGCAGCTGACACCAGGTTCACCGCCATATCCCTGGCACTTGGCTCCCGGGACAAGTAAGTTTATATAACAAGCAATGAGCAAATAATTACAGAATAATTCTTATATGAATCTCAATTTTTCTGGAGTTTTCCTTTATTGTGGTTCAACCCGACTGGTATATTAGAATGTGGCTTTCCTCAGTATGAATAAATTATTTTCTAAAGATGCTCATACACATTAGACACAGCCCGGCCGATCCCACCGATTTCTGTGGGACCGGCCAAAGATCTAATGTATATGGCGGTCATCTGACTATCCCCTGGCGGCAGATGTTGTGGAAAGGAGGATGTTGGATTTAGCTCGCCCAATCCTTGGTTCCGATGAGAGATAAGCCACTGCCAGAGGGCCCTGGCAGAGATTTATTCCATTCAGGCTGAGCATGAACATTTATGGGGGAGATGGGAGAAATAAGGGTCGGCCAAAAGTTAATTAATGTGTTTGACCACCTTTATGCAAGCAGAGAATTGACGGGAACAGACTCAAGAAAGTCTTCTCAAAGTTGCACCCTGCCTCAAAACTGTCATATTGGGCGCCGAGAACCAAGTGGAAATAATAGCACACCGTACTCTGAATACATGAATATAGAAGTAAATAAATGTACAGAATAAATCACCGTGGGCACTTAGCATCAATGATTAATGAGGTATTCTGTGAAATACCAGGAGGTCCCCACTTGACTCTTGGTTCCAGCCGTGGTTTTTGCATCGGAGCGCTGAGATCAGCACATATTATAGTAGGTGCCCACTTCTATCAAACTTTAATTGCAGTGATGTTTTTCTACTTCAGTCTATCCAATCTGAAGATAGAGGTTGTAGGGTAGTCAGGAGCCCATCCTAAAGCTGGCCATGCATGGAGACATCTATGGTCACCCATGGTCAATGAGACATCTCCCTATACTCAGAGACTTCTATGCATAGACATCAAATACGACATCTCATGATCTCAGCTTGTCAGCTGTATGGCGTTATCTACAGGGGGGCTGTATGGCGTTATCAAAAGGGGGGGTTTGTAAAAAAGACACTATCTACAAGGGGGGGGGGTTGTGTGACACCCAGGGGAGGGGGGGGCCCAGTCAAAAGTTTGCTATGGGGCCCAGTCTTTCCTAGTTATGCCCCTGGTCCCAATGTGATAAATATTTCAAAATGTTTTTGGCTTGTTATAAAGTTCTTGAGAGGACGCACTGAGAACCTTTGTTACCCATTGGCAAAAAGCCCCAGACTACAAAATACCACAGAGGGATCGGTGATTGCCAAGAGGCACAAACTCGTGGTCTGCACATAGAGAAAGGAGGGCGATAGGGAACAGAAAACACATTCCATACAGACATCTCTTCAAAATGAATTCAAATATTTTTGTCCCATTTCAAGAGAATTTAAAAAAAAAAAAAAATTGCCTTTAAATGGACACTAACCTTTTAAACAACGTATGCTAATCTATTATTATACCTGATACAGACCAACTTTGCAACTTACTTACTGTTCATTTAGTCATTTTATCCATGCAAATTTTGTGTGAAATTACTGCCACTAGGTGTCTCCCTTTCTGTAATCTGCTGCCCACCCCCTGTTGTCAAGAAAAAATCCATCTCTAGTCACAGAACAGAGGAGTCGTACTGCAGGAATTGGAAGGGGTTGTCTCTTCACCGCCTGCTCATAGAAGTCTATGGAGAGGGGAGAAGGGGAGATGCAGAAGAGAGAGAGACAAAGGCATGCTGCCCATAGAAGTGTATAGATAGGGGGAGTAGGGAGAGAAATACACAGACATGCTGCCCATAGAAGTCTATGGTGGGGGAGGAAGAAGCAGGAGTAGGGAGCAGAAAGAGAGAAACACAGACATGCTGCTCATACAAGTTTATAGAGAGTGGAGGGGGAGCAGGAGGAGGGACCAGGGAGAGGAGACACAGATGCTGCTGCCCAAAGATGTCTGTGGGAGGGGGAGCAGGAGGAGATGGGAGCTGGAGCAGAGAGAGAGAAGAAACGGGCAGGCTGCCCATAGAAGTCTATGGAGAGGGGATGGGGAGCAGGAGCAGATAGAGGAGAGAGGAGACACAGACACTGTTGATAGAGGTCTATGGAAAGGGGAATGGGTAGCAGAAGGAGTGAACAGAGTGAGAAAGACACATATACGCCCTGCCCATACAAGTCTATGGGAAGGGGGGGGGCAGGAGCAGAGAGAGGAGACAAAATTGTGCAACAGCTGAAGGTAAGAGTTATATCCCACATCAGTGCTGGATTCACAGCTACTATGCAAATTACTGATGTATAATATATTCTATTCTGAGGGTGGTGCAGTGAGGAGTATCTGGGGGTTTGGGTCCCCTGTTCTCAAGATTAGTGGGGGTCCCAGCAGTGGGGCCCTCAGCGATCAGAAAATTATCACCTATACTGTAGATAGGTGATAATTTATGATTTTATGATTTTGGGACAACCCTTTTAAAAACAAAGAAGTAGTGGCATAACATGTGTTAATATTGTATTCCTGGCTGTCTTATGCGTGATCTTTCTATCCGCATAAAGTTTGATAGTCCAGAACATCTGATATTTCAGCACCCATCAGGTCTTGTTAATGGCGACTTTACTGTATATTAATATTTCAGTAGAGCGAATGGAGGTAACTGACCTCTGGCACCGCTTATCTCTAATGAGAAAAAAGGAGTGGACAGGAAAAAATCCTTGCAATACGCATCATCTGCCCTAAGGTAAGCATCTGCCAGGTCCCATATACAATTGGGTCAGGGTTGTGACGAAAACCAGTAGGACAAATAGCAAACTCTAAATGCATTTACCAGATGAAAGTGAGGGCACAGTTACCGCCTAAATCACAATAAAAAAACACAACTTCTGTAAAAGTACAACTCCCAGCATGACCTGACAAGAGGAGCATGCTGGGACCCTCACACAATCAGCCGCATAAGTACAAAATGCAGTATAGGGGCATGGGAGGCACCAAACCCCTAAATCCATTTTTCTCCAAGATAAGGCCCTAAAATAAATCCAGTCCCCAAGACCAGTCCCAAAAATCATATTCAGACCCCCAGACCCTTAAATTATTTCATACTCCAAACCAGAACCCAAAAAATAAAATCCAACCCCAGACCAGACCCCTTTACTTAATTACCGCTCCTTGGTCCTGGCTTGTCTTCATTTCACTTCTGGGCGCAACTGCCACACATAAACTCCTGACGCTGGCCAGGGTCACTACCTTGTATTCGGTCCGGTGGGATGTTCTCTCTATGTTTGTGATAGCCCAGTGTATTAGACCTTTCGATATGCCTATTAGAACAGTGATGAGTCCTCTTCATGTCCCTAGTAATCTATTGGATTAGAGTCTAGACCATGCTTGGTAGTATAGTGAGATTCATTTTCGTCCTGTCCATGGGGTCCGAGTGGACTATAATTTTCCATATGCCTGGGGATAAATGTGATTGGCACTCTTCATAATCCTGGTTGACCAGTAGACTAGTCTTTCCATTTACTTGGTGATAAAGTTTGATTATTAATCTTCATAATCCTGGTGACCCAGTGGACTAGTGTTTCCATATTCTTGGTAGTATAGTGAGATTAATTTTCTTCTTGTCTCTGGGAGCCCAGTGGACTAGACTTTCTACATGCTTGGGGATAAATATGATTGGCACTCTTCATAATCCCGGTGGCCCAGTGGACTAGTTTTTCCATATACTTGTTGGTAAAGTTTGACTAGCAATCTTCATAATCCTGGTGGCCCAGTGGACTAGTGTTCCCATATACTTGGTCGTAAAGTTTGATTAGCACTCTTCATGATCCTGGTGGTCCAGTTGACTTGTTTTTCCATATACTTTGTGGTAAAATATAAATAGAACTCTTATCAATCCTGATGGCCCAGTGGACTAGTCTTTCCATATAATTGATAGTAAAATATGATTAGCAATCTTCATAATCCTAATGGCCCAATGGACTAGTCTTTCCATTCATTTTCTTCTTGTCCCTGGGGGCCCAGTGGACTAGACTTTTCTAAATGCTTGGGGATAAATATGATCTGCCTCTTCATAATACCAGTGACCCAGTGGACTAGTGTTTCCATGTACTTGTGTTACGGCGCTGGTCGTGCTCATGTTCGAAATACCAGACAATCGCTATCACATGGGTGAAGAATGCATCAATAAAGACAGATATCAAAAGTAAATCAACAGTGGATGAGCGGAACCAAATACTGAAGGTAGTACAAGATGGAGAAGATGCATAAATGGAGCTGATGGCAGATGAAAAGCATGCAAGCAGTTAAAAGATAAATAGACAGCAGACAAGAATTAACAGGACTCACAGACCCTATCTGAATACTATTCCACAGTAGGGTAAGACAACAGCTTGGTAGCACACCAAATGCACAAGAAAGGAAAACAAACCAGTGGAAATTCTGATCCCGGGATACACATAAAACCACTATACAAAAACTAGATCTCTCAGAGGACCAATAGATCCCACAATACAAACAAATACATAAAAAAGAACAAAATCACAAACTAAAATCTGGAAAGAGTTTAGCACATGCCAGAAACAGTGTAACCAGCATCTGAGTAATGCATGCCTGAAGTATATACAGTATAAGCCCAAGAAAAGTACTCTGCCATAATTAACCAGGCAAAGCTAAATGATGACCAAATTCAGACTCAGACTAAAGGCATTTCCTAGCAGACCCCAAACACAGAGATAACAGAATCATTGATTAGCAGAAGTCCAGATGCTAATCGTAAACTTGGTGGTAAAGTATAACTAACACTCTTCATAATCCTTTGACAGTAAAATATGATTAGCAATCTACATGATCCCGGTGGCCCAATGGAGTAGACTTTCATATACTTGGTAAAGTCTGATGAGCACTGTTCATCCCACTGGTGACCCAGTAAGTATAAAGCTGTAAAAATAAATATATATTTCCTCAAATATTGAAAAAAAATGCTTCTTCCAGGACAAAGCAGTGCTTTTGAAATTTTAGTTGATCCCTTTGTAATTCACACAATTTATAACGACAAAGTAAACTTGTTTCACTAAATATCCTTTTCCTCTTTTTGAAGTAGCCTCCAACTTGTCGTCTGTTTCCTGATGATTTTGATTCTGGCCTCCGGAAATTACCTGTGAGACAAGAATATCTTCTGTTGACAGCCGAAAGCCTTTATTCTGGTTTAGTTGATTATTAACACTGACATGTAATTATTGTGTTGTAATGTACAATGTGCTATAATAAAAAAGTAAAAAAAATAAAAAATTAAAACATACTTATTTTATTCCGGTCAATGTGTTGCCCTCTTGTTTTGCTCATTATGGGGTGGGGGGGGGGCTGTAGTTGAGGTCATGACTGCTCTACCCTGATACTACAGGTTCTGTTACACCGCAGTCCATCAGAATGTGTTACTGGTTAACGTGAGACTTCAGAAGATCTAGCTATAGAGCTTTCAGCAGGATCTGTCTACAAGATATTGACTATGGGAGTTGCCAAAAACAGATTGAACTGGATGGATATGTCCTGCTTCCTGTAGACATAATTGGCACCAGAGATTTCAGGTAGACACTCACCACCTCCATCACCCACTCTATTGAAATATTGTGCATTTTTGTAGGGGGTCTCAATTGAAGAGCGCCCAAGTCTAAGGAGACAACCATTTTTTTCTACTGCATGTGAAAGAATGTTTGACAAAAAGTGGTGGTGCCTTTGGTTTTTTCGTCCCTATCCCTTTAAATAAGCCCCTCCAGTCAAACATGGAGAACACCATTTGAAGATAGTCCTCTGCCCGGTTTCTTTGCCAGGTTTCTTCAAAACCACTTCAGGAATTTGCAGATCAACAAATATGTAAGTGTCCCCATTTTTTTAATTTTAGCCGGGGGCGTAGCTAAGGGGGCAGGCGGCAAATGTGCCCTGGGCGTAATTAGGATGGAGGGCAAGGGAGGGGCAGCGGCCGCAGGATCGTGAAGTGGGATTGTGACCCGATACCTCCTGCGCTATATTGTATTCACGTTCTTAGGACGCAGATACTATGGAAGAGCCTCACTTAGCGTGGCAGGTGCAAGGAAATTTTCAGTTTCCTACCCCGGCATTTTGGCGCCTTTATTGTGATGCAGGCGGGACAATGACCTTATCCTGGCTGGCGCCTGCGCAGGAGCAGGCCTGGTCACAAGAGGCCAGGTCTGCATCGCAGGATGACAGCAGGGAGACATGCACAGGTGAGTGGGTTTGTGGCTGTTTGATACTTTCTACAGGGAGCACTATGGGGCACTAGCTAGATGAGGCACTGTTGCACTATCTACAAGGGGCACTGTTTGACTTTATCTATAGGGTACACAGCGTGTGGCAATCTGTAGAAGGGGCACAGTGTGTAAGTGTGGCACTTCGCTTTGTTTGCATAAGGCACAGTATGTGTGTGTGTGTGTGTGTGTGTGTGTGTGTGTGTGTGTGTGTGTGTGTGTGTGTGTGTGTGTGTGTGTGTGTGTGTGTGTATGTATGTTGTGTGTGTCTTTTTAGCAGGCACTGTGTGTGTGGCACTTTATTTTCAGGAAACACAATGTGTTTCATGATTGTAATCAGTGGCACAGTGTGTGACATGATGACTTGTCATGGCAGTCTAAATCGGATGGAGAAGAAAAGGAAGAAAAATTATTCCAATCAGAGAAGATGTCATCTGTGAGTCACTGAATGTAAATGTTTATTCTCCCTTTGACTGATCAGTACTGGATTCACTGTATGGCCTGCAGGGAGATGATGGGTGGTATCATTATTTTTTGTGAAACAGCAACTTCCAGCATATACTTAGCTTTGTTCAGGCCATACTGGGCGTTGTAGTTTCAAATGGCACAAACGTACATGACAGGGGCTAACCTGAATTTGCAAATGATCTCTGCACTGAGCTGTTGTAGCATCCATGGCCGCGGGCTGTCGGGTTTACTCACCTCCCGACGCCCGCAGCCATGGATCCGCTCCGTTCGGCTGTGTCCCGTAGGGTGCGCGCGCACGCTCGTGCCCGGCCTTAAAGGGCCAGCGCGCGCAAATAGGAAGTCGTCATCATCATCAACTGCCACGATTTCATGGTCTATAAGAAGGCCCCTGGCCTTCTAATCCTTGCCTGAGCGTTGTTAGTTTTCCCAGTCTGTCTTGCAAATGGTCCCTTAGTGTTTCCCGTTCCAGTTGTGACCCGTGCCTTGTTCCCCGTTCCTGTTTCCCGTGCTGTGCCTTAGTATCAAGTCGTGCCACGTCCTGTGTCATCTGCCATGTCCGGAGGAATCCGCCACGTTCTGTGTCATCTGCCACGTCCGGAGGAATCCGCCACGCCCCGTGTCATCTGCCACGTCCGGAGGAATCCGCCACGTCTGGCGCAACTTGCGGCTCCTGTGTCATCTGCCACGTTTGGCGCTATCTGCTGCACCCATCTCCATCTGTGCCAGAGCTGCGGCCACCATCTGGACTATCCAGGTACCCTTGTGCGGGACATTGTATTTCTGGGGTGTCCTGTTGTTTGGCCAGCTGCCTCCCCGCTACGGCGGTACGGCCTAGTGGGTCCACTACCCGCTTCGTGACAGCTGTATTTCTGCTTGTATTGTATATATGTACTGAGCTTGGTTCTTTTACTTAATTTATGTACTGAGCTTGGTTCTTTATAAATGTACCGAGCTTAGTTCTGGAGCTGTATATATGTACTGAGCTTAGTTCTGGTGCTGTATATATGTACTGTGCTTTCTTCTGGTGCTGTAATTATGTACTTGATTATAGTACTGTATATATGTCCCCCTTGAGCCTCCATATAGTAGTTAGGTTCCTCTTTGGGCTCCCTTATAGTAGTTAGGACCCCTTTGTATCCTCATGTTAGTTAGGTCACCATAGGTGCCCACATATAGTAGTTAGGTGCTCCTTTGGCCCCCCTTATAGTACTTAGACCCCCTTTGTGCCTCTATATAGTAGTAGGACCCTTTGTGCTCTATATAGTAATAATGCCCCCTTTGTGCCCCTATTCAGTAGTTAGGCCCCTTTTGTTTCCCTATATAGTAGTTATGCCCCCTTTGCACCCTTAGGCCTCATTTACACGAGCGTAATATACGCGCGTGCTTTTCACGCGTGTCGTACGCACCTATATTACTCTATGGGGCAGTGCAGACAATGCGTGAATTTTGCGCAGCGCGAGTGCGTTGCGTAAAACTCACGAGATGTTCTATAATCGTGCGTTTTTCGCGCATCACGCACCCATTGAAGTCAATGGGTGCGTGAAAACCACGAAGGTCGCACGGAAGCACTTCCGTGCGAACTGCGTGATTCGCGCAAGAGCTGTCAAACTGAATGTAAACAGAAAAGCACCACGTGCTTTTCTGTTTACAAACATCCGAACGGAGTGTCTTAGAGATGAGCGAACCGAACTTCACCGGGTTCGGCCGAACTCGTTTTGACCGAACCCGGCAGGAGACAGTCACTGTGCAGGGTGCTGAAAGAGTTAAACTGGTTCAGCACCCTGGACAGTGACTTCCGATCCCAATATACGTGAACGTGTAAAAAAAAAAAAAAGTTCTGACTTACCGATAACTCCCGGCTTCTTCCTCCAGTCTGACCTCCCGGGATGACAATTCAGTCCAAGTGACAGCTGCAGCCAATCACAAGCCAAGCACAGGCTGCAGCGGTCACATGGACTGCCGCGTCATCCAGGGAGGTGGGGCCAGATGTCAAGAGAGGCGCGTCACCAAGGACGCGTCACCAAGGACGCGTCACCAAGGCAACGGCCGTGAAGTTCTCGGTAAGTACGAACCTCTTTTTTTTTAAACAGGTTACTCGATATGGTGATCGGAATTCACTGTCGAGGGTGCTGAAAGAGTTACTGCCGATCAGTTAACTCTTTCAGCACCCTGGACAGTGACTGACGTCGACTAGCCTCATCTCTATGATGGCGGCTGCGCGAAAATCACGCAGCCGCGCATCATACACTGATGACACACGCAGCTGTCAAGTGCCTTTTGCGCACGCAAAACGCTGCGTTTTTTGCGTGCGCAAAACGCACACGCTCGTGTTATATTGTAACAAATGGAGAACATTACTACTGTATGGGGGCACGAAGAGTGACATTACTACTGTGCAGAAAGCAGAAAACGGGTCACTATTGCTAAAGTTATTAGACCTTACCAATATGAAAAAGAAGGTCAGATGGGGGTGGGAGCAAAATGAATCTTTGCCCCGGGTGCAGGTAAACCTATCTATGCCTCTGTTTTAGGTTAAGCGTCTCTTTAAGGCAGACAGACCCTGAGATCCTTGCCAGGGATGGAGGGCTTGGGAGTTGATGGTATCACAAGAAGCAACGGAAGGAGATAAAGAGACACATCTGTCAATTACACAGACAGAACCTGTGACTTCATTGGACTCACAGATGACCCGGGGTCTTACTATGGGTCTATAGAGAGTTTATGGCATAGATTGTGCCTGTATCAGATCTCATCGAGCAGAGTGGAAACTTCTGATCCAGATTAGTGTAACAGAAGACGAGATAACGTGTCTATAATCACAGAGATTGTCGCTATTTCTGGTTTGTTACTAAAAAGGAAGCTAAACAGTAGAGTAATACAGAAAAGCAATTTATGTTTAGCGGCTAACATACAGTATGGGTTGATTTTTATAGAAAAAAATCTGTTATAGAGTTGCACTGTTTCCTTGCAGTACTGGGGTCCTGGGCTCGAATCCGACCAGGGTCGATATCTGCAAGTTTTTTTGTATTTTAAAGGGTAACTAAACTTTTGAAAAACTTTTGACATGTGATAGTGACATGTCAGAAGTCCGAGCATGGAGACCCCCATCGATCAGTAAAACAAAGCATCAGAAGCGCTGAGGTGATCGCTGTGCCGCTTCGTTTCTGATCAGCTTTCCTCGGAAAGGCTGAGTGAGCGCTGTGCTAGGATATGCCATTGCTTTCTGATCGTTGGTTGTCCTATCTCTGGGACCCCTGTGGATCCTGAGAATGGGGGGTTTAGCACTGTGGCCCCTTGTTCAAGTGATTAACGCCGTGCTGCAATACCCTGCACAACTGGCGGCCAGCAGCGCAGCTGTGCAGGGAGAATCTTTCAAGGAGATGCAGCAGTAAAGCAGCACTGCGGCGCCTTAAACTCAGGATCGGCAGGGGTCACAGAGGTCAGACACCCCATCCGACTGTCATGGCACGTCCTGGCACTATGTCATCACTTACTACCATGGTAATACCCCTTTAACCTACAGTGTCAGTATGTTTTATACTTTGAGCTCACAATCTCCGTACAGATGGTGTCTCTGGACAGATTCGTATCCAGGACCCGAGCGCTGCAAGTAACATGGACCTTTAATCCGTTTCAGGCTGTTCAAAGTTTTTAAATATCAGGGTTATCCCCGAATATCTTATCAGTGACATATTTAACCTAAATCCCTATCAAAATAACTTCCTGGACCTTAATGCAAAATCGGTACCAGGTCCCCATCTATGATGCATCATTTATAGTGCGAGTCTCCTCATATGGAGCATTTGGGCTACCACAGGAATCAGGGACTACCTCAACCTCAACCTCGGCACCCCCTAGTTATGCCCAGTGCCCCCTCTATATGGCTCCCTGTCATTAACCTCTTCAGGATACAGAAGTTTTTTTGTTTTTTTGTTGTTTTTGCGTTGCCGTTTTATGAGAGCCATAACCTTCCTATTTTCTGTCAAAATCTTTGTATGAAGTTTGTTTTTTGTGGGATATTTATTTGAATGGCGCCATTTTGGGGTATATATAATTTATTGATTAACTTATATTCATTTTTGGGGGGAGGTGGATACTTTATATGTATTTTTTTCTCCTTTCTGCAAAGTAAATGGATTTTACTTTGGCCACTTTTAAAAAAAAAATAAATACCTAATTAAACTTTTTTAATCCCACTAGGAGGACTTGAACACGGGATCCTGCAATCGCTTATCCTATATTACAATACCATTGTATCGCCAACCTACCGTGCCTGTTAGTAAAGACAGTCGTCAGGCACACGACTGCCATGGCAGCCCGACAATCCCACTCCCGCTATCAACCTACTTTGGTGCTGTGGTCGCTATTGACCCCTGACGAAGCACCAGCGAAACGCGCGTTGTGTTAAGCAGAGGTCCCCCTCCTGGTCTTGATCTCCTATTTATCCTCTTATACGCAGGTGTAGGTATACTACTTTGCATGTCGTTTTTACTTAGATTGTACCTTATATATATTCTCTATACTTATTTATGTGTTCATCTGTGCAAAGCGTACCATGCCTAGTAGCTGCTTATCAATATGTACTTATGCACTTTAGCCATATATAGGTTGTGTCAGACCATTTTTACATCTGGGGGGCTACTCTGCTTTTACGTTCGGATTCCGTTTGTGTTCGAGGGTCCATGGCATTTTATTATGTCTAAGTGTTATATGTTGTCTCCATGTGTCTAATTGACTTTAATAAAGATTATTTGTATTTTTTCAAACACCTGGTCGTGACTTGTTTCTTGTTCTGGTTTGGTCGCTATTGACCGCAGCATCTAAGGACACGCAGGACGCGCTGTCACTGAACTCGCCAGTCCCGCGGACCTGACGGATACAGGATTCAGCACAAGATAAAGCTGATCTGTACACAGGATACAAAGTAGCTGTATCTCAAAAAGTAAAAATAATTTTTTGATAAAAAGTATTTAGAAAGTTGCACCAATCACACTGATAGACTGTTTTATTAAAAGGCGCTCACTGATCGCTCGTTCCCGATCACTGTCCTTTGTAATCAGGGCAACGATCAGTCGATGAACAAGCAAACGCTCATTCATTGACTGATTGTATCGTTTATGCAGCCAAAAATATTCTGGTTGTCGGCAGCACATCTTGGGAGACATGATAGAAATGTATGGGGATTAGCGATCGTAGTACCGATCGCTCGTCCCCATACATTACTGATCATAGCTCCTTGTGAAAGGAGCAAACAAGCGCCGATCATTAAGCGGTCTTGTTGATCAGCGCTCGTTTACACGGCACCACGTCGGGCTGTGTATAAAGACCCTAAAAGCAAACCCAGATCTGGACTAAATGTCATAAAAGATGCAGCAAAATACCCCGTAACTGAGGCTTATATGGTAGGGGCAGGGGCAAACTGGTGTAAGAAATAAATCTATGGTTACAATGTCTTTTATGACCTCAGGAGGGACATACGGAAAAAATATAATAAATCTATTAATGCAAATATAGATATAAACAAGCAAAGTAATTATAAGAAACCTAAACATATCACATATTAAATAAAGGTCTAACCACAGGGACACTCAACGAGGGTGAGAATAAAGGGGTCATGGGGCTCAGTATAGCACAGCAGCCCCTTTGGCTTTTCTCCCAGGACCTGGACGACTGGGACTCTGTTTCTTGACGAGGTCCCGGGTTTCGGAACCCCAGTAATCACACGTTGACGTCCTATTGTAGTCGCTGGGCTCCATAATAATGGCAGAACCTGCTTGTATGGCACTTACACGGCTACAACTCTCTGAATGGTAGAGAGGGGCATTGGTTGGTCCCGGGGGTGAATTTGGCAGAGGATGTTTTGCTTTTGGCTCATACGTGAAATCAGTTATAGGTCACGCAGGAAACAGACATGAGATTTCTTGATTACAATCTGCATGACAAGGGAGAAAGTGATAAAAAACAGAAAAGCTAATTTTTTAATGCCGTTGACTCTCGGTACAAGAGAAAATCATATTGATATTGATGGGATCCGCTAAACATCTGTTTGATCTACAAGACAGTCCTCCGACATTGGCCGTGGGGGAAACAAGGATACCACAGGTTCAATTCTGTCCTGTCAGATTCTTTTTTTTTTAGATAAAAGGCGCCCAAGACGTCAGGTAGCTGCTTATCTCCACCTCTATTGAAGTAACATGAGCAACTGACCAAGCCAAACATATAAGATGTAAAAGTTGTGACAGATATCTCCTGCCCATGAAACCTGGACCTTCTGACCACTAAACGTGGTGCTTGTGGTGGCCTCGTGTCATTGTCACACCCCTGTTAATGAGGGAGAGGCAGAATAAAGTTATAACAAAGAGGCTGTTAGTATCCAACATCTCTATAGGGGATAATTCCCACCAAAATCTATACAAGGTGGGTCTTCCCCCACCAGAAATTCCCATATTAAAAACTGTTACCCTCAGTATCCCAAAGGGGCGTAGTCCTGCACACACAGCTGAGGTTTTGTGACAATTGTATCCAGTCTAGACTGATACATCTTACCTGCTCTGATAGATTGTAACAAACTATCAGGACAGAGAGAGAGATTTGTGCTTCTGATGTATTTCCCTCATGGAGGATTGTCTAGACTGGATACAACTGTAACAAGACCTCAGCTGTGAGAAGTATTAAGTCTGTACAGGTTTTCAGCCTCTGGAGGTAAATAAGAATGTTTCCATTCACTGACAGCAATAAGAGATCTTGACAATAGTGAGAAATTTAAACACAAAGTCTATTAGAAAGTTGTAGAACTTTTCATTATACAATGACTAAGATTTCTTGACACAAAACTGGAACATTAGATGTTCTAATAAACAGTTCTAGATAAACTTTTTACAGTGACATCACATGATCATGGTAGCCAATCACTATCACGTAATGTCAGTGTGGATGAAACCGCTCAGCAGCAGGTGTTCATTGGTTGGTGTGGCCACATGACATAACTTTTTGGTATACATGTTGTAAACCAGAAGGTCTGCGGGCCGGCAATGGGCATCAGCGCAGAATTTTTCTTTATAGGTATTAGACCTTTTGTATTTTTTTTATAAAATTCCCTACCTCTCCTCTCCGCTATCTAGAAAGCTGCCATCTTGATTCTGACTTAAAGAGGCTCTGTCACCAGATTATAAGTGCCCTGTCTCCTACATAATCTGATCGGCGATGTAATGTAGATAACAGTGGTTTTTATTTTGAAAAACTATAATTTTTTAGCAAGTTATGAGCAATTTTAGATTTATGCTAATTAGTTTCTTAATGCCCAACTGGGCGTTTTTTTACTTTTGACCAAGTGGGCGTTGTGGAGAGACATGTATAACGCTGACCAATCAGTGACCAATCAGTGACCAATCAGCGTCATACACTTCTCTCCGTTCATGTCCATTTGTACTCAGCACAGCGTGATCTCGCGAGATCACGCTGTGCTCTCACATACTCCCACATTAACGTCACTGAAGTGTATTGAGTGTGAATAGACATCACCACCAGCCAGGACGCGATGTCTATCACACTCCTAACACTTCGGTAAAGTTTGTGTGGGACTTAATCACAGCACAATGTGATCTCGCGAGATCACGCTGTGCTGCGAGAGCAAGTCCCACAGAAACTTTACCGAAGTGTCGGGAGTGTGAATAGACATCGTGTCCTGGCTGGCAGTGATGTCTATTCACTCTCAAGACACTTCGGTAAAGTTAATGTGGGTGTATGTGAGAGCACAGCGTGATCTCGCGAGATCACGCTGTGCTGAGTACAAATGGACATGAACGGAGAGAAGTGTATGACGCTGATTGGTCACTGATTGGTCAGCGTCATACACTCCTCTGTACAACGCCCACTTGGTCAAAAGGTAAAAAAGCCCAGTTGGTCATAAGCAAGTAATTAGCATAAATCTAAAATTGCTCATAACTTGGCCAAAAATGATCGTTTTTCAAAATAAAAACCACTGTTATCTACATTACAGCGCCGATCAGATTATGTAGGAGATATAGAATTTATAATCTGGTAACAGATCGTCTTTAAGTTTCAGATTTAAAGGGGCCATGTTGTTGATTTTTTTTACTCCACCCTTCCACCTTCAGCATACACAATACCGCAGAACCGAAATATGCATCATAAATTCTTTCTCTGTAATAAATGACCCCTAAACCTGCGATGTGATAGCGCAGCCTCGTTTTAGTCATGTGTCTGCATTCCAAACATGGAGCGATAAGAGGGAAACGTTTCCAGAATTTAATATCTGACACGGCTGAAATTGGAAATAGCAGAAATTCCTGCGCAGGTGAAATTCTCGAATCCCCTGAGATGTTCCCATCTCCTCTTCGCTGCAACGTTCCACTCACTGCATTCACTTTAATATTGGAAGTTGCAGTTTTGAGCATTTCGGACGTTAATTGTTGCGTCTGTAATACCAAACAAAAATGGTTTCCAACCCATTTAAATTTTTGGGGATCCTTTGCAAAACTTTTTGGATATTTTTATAAAGGGTATATAAACTTTTGAAATCTTTAGTCTGATCTTGTAAGACATAAATGATTAAACTTTCTCTACTCGTGGGAGCAGAAGCATTGGAGCAATAAAAACTTGTACATTATTATAGGGTTGTAAAAGTATACATACCCTATAATATTTCCCTTACTCACCGATGAGTTGTCAGTGTTTTATGAACATTAGTTCATTGTAATTAGTGGAAACAGCCTACGAAAATGGTGGAGCTCCCCCTAGTGGTGTCTGCAGGCAGCAGAATGTTATCATATAACTAAAGGAACTGTATATAGTGAGCTCCCCCTAGTGGTGGCTGCAGGCAGCAGAATGTTATCATGCAACTCTATAGGGACTGTATATTTCTGTGTGTAGTGAGCTCCCCCTAGTGGTGACTGCAGATAGTGAGAATGTTATCATTTAACTTTATGGAAGCTGTAAATATCTGTATGTAGTGAGATCCCTCCAGTGGTGGCTGCAGGCAGCAGAACGTTATCATACAACTCTATAGGGACTATATATTTCTGTGTGTAGTGAGCTCCCCCTAGTGGTGTGGCTACAGGCATCAGAATGTTATCATGTAACTCTATGGAAGCTGTATATATCTGTAAGTAGTAAACTCCCCCCTAGTGGTGACTGCTGGCAGCAGAATGTTATCATATAACTAAAGGAGCTGTATGTAGTGAGCTCCCCTAGTGGTATCTTCAGGCAGCAGAATGTTATCATATAGCTCTATCGGAGCTGTATATATCTGTATGTAGTGAGCTCCCTCTAGTGGTGACTGCAGGCAGCAGAATGTTATCATGTAACTCTATGGGAGCTGTATATATCTGTATGTAGTGAGCTCCCTCTAGTGGTGGCTGCAGGCAGCAGAATGTTAACATGCAACTCTATGGGAGCTGTATAATCTGTATGTAGTGAGCTCCCCCTACTGGTGACTGCAGGCAGCAGAATGTTGTCATGTAACTCTATGGGTGCTGTATATATTTCTGTATATAGTGAGCTCCCTCTAGTACCTAGCGGCAGTATAATCTTATCATGTAACTCTATGGGAGCTGTATACATCTGTATGTATTGCAGGGGCAGACACTGACAACAAAGGGCCCCTGTTCAAGAAGTGCATCTGATCCCCTTTGCCCTGCTGTCCTGTTCTTTGATGGTGGGGTGTGATAGCAGGAACCACCACCAGCAGGGGGCCCCATTTTGACATTTCTTTTGGAGCCCACCTGTTCTATGGATACCATTGGCTTTTGCCTTTGTTGGCCATTTAATGTGTAGTAACCTATAGTACGATCGCGGCTTATAAATGAAAGGGCACTGGCCACACTTTTATTTGTAGTTGCCCCAGGATAATTGCAGATCCTTACAGGCTCCCAGCCCCCGAGCGGAGAAGTCTGAGCAGTGAGGATCTGCATGGAGTCCACTCCTACATGTGTTGGCTTCAGCTTCTGTGTAAGAAAGGGGAGGGAGAAGTAAAGTCCAGAGCAGGGACTTGTAGACCGGGGATCTGCAGACCTTCTCTGTACTCAGTCCCTGGATAAGGAATATTCCAAGGAGCAGGAGGTGCCGGTGCCCTGGGCTGGGACATACCGACCATTTATATAGGGATCTGATTACATTTAATGACCTTGTCTATTCTGGAAGAGCTGAGTATTGAAGATCTACAGGACACGGCTCTGCTGCATGGGGTATATGGCAAACAGATGACGGGATATTCTGGGACCCCTCTGCTGTAAGGTAAGGGGGGCTTCGCTGTACTCGCCGCATACTTACTATACTCCGGTACCTACTATTTATGTAGCAGATCCAGCAGACTCATCCGGAATATATTGTATATTTACTGTTTTACCACATCATAGTAGGCGGGGTGCTTCCATAATGCCCCATAAGAAACAATAGTAACAGTCTGGAAAAGTGTTACATTTTGTGCAAAATCCCCCCCAGAATAAAGGGGGATTTGTTACAATTGTATCGAGTCTAGACAATACTGCAAGTCTGATACATTTTATCTGCACTGATACATTGTAGCAAACTATCAGGACTAAAGAGAGATTATGTTGCTGATATGTTTACCTCACAGTCTAATGTCTGAGAGACGAAGTTTCTGACTGTCTCTTTATCTGAATGGAACACGCAGAAATCCACGCACATAATAACACCCATTCACATGTACGGGTTGCATTTTCCGTCAAAGAAATTTCCTCAACAGATCTGCCCCGTGTGTACATACCCTAACAAACCCTCAGCTGTGAGAAGAATTAGGACTGTACAAGATTTTCGCCTCTGAGTATAAACAAAAAAAAATCTGTTCACTGACAGCAAGCATCGATCTTGCAGCTAATGAGGAATTGAAAAACAAACGTTTCACAACTTTTATTATACGATAATGAAGCTTTATTTACGTCAAACTGCTTTATATTTACATGTTCTAATAAACTTTGCATTTCAATTAATCACTATTTTCAAGATCTCTGCATGCTATCAGTGAATAGGAACATGTTTGTTTACATCCAGAGGCTATAAAAACCCATAGAGACTTAATCTTATCACCGTTTAGGGTTTGTTACAATTGTATTCAGTCTAAACAATCCTCTGTGAGATAAAAAGCCTGAGCTCCAGACTGATCCATTTTACCTGCACTGATACATTGTAACAAACTATCAAGACAGCAGAGATTTGTACTGCTGATGTATTCAGGTCATAGAGGTTTGTCTAGACTGGATACAGCTGTAATAAACCCTCAGCTGTGAGAAGGCAGGTTTTTAGCCTCTGGATTAAAACAAGAAGGTTTCCGTTCACTGACAGTCATCAGACATTTTGAAGCTAATAATAAGATCAAATGAAAAAACAAAAAAGGAATAAAAACTGTCTGTTATACCGAGCATTGACATTATAAATGACTGGCATATGTGGTACGAACATCCCAAATCACTGGTTGGTGGAGTAAATTAGGGGACATCTACATGGGCGTAGCTGTTGAGTCCCCGCAGTCCCCTATATTTATTGTGTGATCTAGGGGCATAGTTATGGGGGCTGGCAGGTCATGTGCCCCGGGTGCAGGGTGCCAGAGGGAGGGGTGCCAACAAATCTCTCTGGGCAGCTCACAGATTGGCGGCATGCACCTGTTATAGGGAAGGTGCCCTTTAAGGGAATATCATGCAGAGCGTTAACGGTGCGGCTGTGTTGTATTTACACGTCGATTTTGTCACCGTTTTCCCACAATTTGGGGTCGCGGATTTGAATACAACAGAAAATGCGTCTATTTGAAGGTGCACTGCGGGAAAAAACGGTGTTTTTTGTGATACGATACGGCGGCTCCATTACCGCTGCGTGTCAATATACTCTTAAAGGGCACCTCCCCCATAACAGGCACTGCCAGACATACTTGTTACATAATCACTTCATAAGAAACCAATGATATCAATTCGCTGACTCCAAAAATGGCGCGCTAAAACCGTTTCTACCCAAAATCCCGGTACTGATGAATAATTGTTGAGATTTCACCCAGATTTTCACAGACCCTGAATGGCAGATACAATGCAGGGTCCATGGAAAGCTGGGTGACCACTCCGACAGGCTCAGTAATGTCATTAGTGGTGGTCACTCCGCATGTACCAATGGAGCAGCCATCTTGAGGGGTTATCTTGGGGGGGCTTATATTTAGGGCGATTTTTTATTTTTTTTTAAAGGGAAAGTGATCTTAAATCTGGTGTAAACAGAAATCCCATTTAGAGGCCGCTCTATCCTTAAAATATTTCCACATGTGACTGGTATTTGAAGAATTCACATTTTGCTCATATTAATAAACACACAAAGAAAATTGACTTCAGGTCGGCTCTAAGAAAGTTAGAAAAAAGTTGCAAAGTTTGGAAATGTGTGACATAAAGTATCACTAGGTAGTAAAATTCCATTTGACCGGCACCTGATAGTCTGGAATGCACCTGAGCATAGAAGCAAAGTTCCGGATTACTGGACTTGGATTTTCATCTCTCTTGATTGTCAGAATTGTTGTTTGAAGATGTCCGATAGTCCAGAAAATCTGATAGTCTGGAGGCCAAAAACTGAAACTTGCCCTCCCGAAACCTTTACACATCAGGGGCCCCCACTTTTGAGACGGTGCTCTCTTCAGCGGCCATATTAGCCAATGGAAAGGGAGAAGGAATTGTGTCGGACATCTCCCCGGTCATGTTCTGCCGCTTTTATATTATGTTCTGGGCTTGGAAACCAATTGACTTATTGCAGTTCAAATATCTAGAGCCATAAAGGGTGTGTAAACTTTTGTGTAATAACTTTTTTTTATTGCTCCACTGCATTTAAAATAAAATATGCTAAAACTGTACAGATAGCCTTGTTTAAAAATGTCCTACCGTTTCATGTATGCAGGCAGGGACGGCCATAGGGCTTTGCGAGCCGTGCGAGCGCTGCACCCTCCCAGCATGTAGGGGGCGCCACTGGGCTCTGCCTTTAAAGATCATGTCCTATTTCAGGCCGTAATTACGGTACGGGCAGGCCCATAAAAGTCTATGGGGCTCCCATAATTACGGGAGCGGTACTAGGCGACGTCAAGGGATTTAAATGTTTGAATAAAGAGAAGCAGAGAAAATGGCGTCTGAGCGATGATGTGACATGATTTCCAGACACCTTTTTTTAAGGGTCCGTAAATAAGGGTTAAATACGGGTTCAAAACGTGTGACAAAGGACCTGTATTTACCGCCAGTATTTACGGGAGTGAAAAAATACGGTCATGTGCATGGGGCCTTAATAAGAGCCGAGGAGCAGGAGCAGAGGAGGAAGCTCCGCCCACAGCCCGTCCCGCACAAAGCCTGTGACCCTGTCAGCATGGAGAGATGGTGAGTGTCTGTGTTTATACAGTATGTGTCTCTGTGTGTATATGTGTGTGTATACAGTATGTGTGTGTGTGTGTGTGTATATATACAGTATGTGTCTTTGTGTGTATACAGTATGTGTCTGTGTGTATACAGTGTGTCTCTGTGTGTGTGTGTGTGTGTGTGTGTGTGTGTGTGTATATACAGTATGCGTCTTTGTGTGTATACAGTGTGTCTCTGTGTTTGTGTGTGTGTGTGTGTGTGTGTGTGTGTGTGTGTGTGTGTGTGTGTGTGTGTGTGTGTGTGTGTGTGTGTGTGCCTCTGCATGTGTTTATGTCTCTTTGTAAAGTGTGTGTTCAATATTAAAGTAGAACAGATAAAACAAAGATATACCCTGATGCCTCTTATATAACCTGCTGCCTCCTATATACCCTGCTGCCCCTTATATACCCTGCTGCCCCTACTCGAAGATATCTGTGCTTCCTCCTATACACCCTGATGCCCCTATATACCCTGATGCCCCTATATACCCTGCTGCCCCTTATATACCCTGCTGCCCCTTATATACCCTGCTGCCCCTATATATACTGCTGCCACTTTTATACCCTGCTGCCCATTATATACCCTGCTGATTCCTCTATACCCTGCTGTCCCTTATATATCCTGTGGCCCCTTATATACCCTGCTGCCCAAATATACCTTACTGCCCCTATATACACTGCTGCCCCTACATACCCTGCTGCCCCTATATACCCCTGTGGCCCCTTATATACTTTGCTGCCCCTTATATACCCTGCTGTCCCTATATACCCTGTTGCCCCTATATACCCTGCTGACCCTTATATACCCTGCTTCCCCTATATACTCTGCTGCTCCTTATATACTCTGCTGCCCCTTATATACCCTGCTGCCCCTTATATACCCTGCTGCCCTTTATATACCCTGCTGCCCCTTATACACCCTGCTGCCCCTTTTACACCCTGGTGCCCCTTATATATTCTGCTGCCCTTATATATATGCCTCTGTGTGTGTGTGTGTGTGTGTGTGTGTGTGTGTGTGTGTGTGTGTGTGTGTGTGTGTGTGTGTGTGTGTGTGTGTGTGTGTGTGTGTGTGTGTGTGTGTGTGTGTGTGTGTTAGTGTGTGTGTGTGTGTGTGTGTGTTTATATGTGTCTGTGGGTACAGTTATCATCTACTACATTATCTGTTCTTAGAGAGTTATCCCTGTGTTATCTGTGGTGTTACATAGGACTGCAGGTAACGTCTACTACATTATCTGTACTGTGTTATCTTGGGTGTTACATAGGACTGCATGTGAAATCTTCGAAATTATTTGTACTCAGAGTTATCACTGTGTTATATGTGGTGTTACATAGGACTGCAGGTAACATCTACTACATTATCTGTAATCAAAGAGTTATCACTGTGTTATCTGTGGTGTTACATAGGACTACAGGTAACGTCTACTACATTATCTGTACTGTGTTATCTTGGGTGTTACATAGGGCTGCATGTGAAATCTTCAAAATTATCTGTACTCAGAGTTATCACTGTGTTATCTGTGGTGTTACATAGGACTGCAGGTAACATCTACTACATTATCTGTACTCAGAGAGTTATCACTGTGTTATCTGTGATGTTACATAGGACTGCAGGTAACCTCTACTGCATTATTTATACTCAGAGAGTTATCACTGTGTTGTCTGTGGTGTTACATAGGACTGCAGGTAACGTCTACTACATTATCTGTACTGTGTTATCTTGGGTGTTACATAGGGCTGCAGGTAACATCTACTACATTATCTGTACTCAGAGTTATCACTGTGTTATTTGTGGTGTTACATAGGACTGCAGGTAACATCTACTACATTATCTGTACTCAGAGAGTTATCACTGTGTTATCTGTGATGTTACATAGGACTGCAGGTAACCTCTACTGCATTATTTACACTCAGAGAGTTATCACTGTGTTATCTGTGGTGTTACATAGGACTGCAGGTAACATTTACTGCATTATCTGTACTCAGAGACTTATCACTGTGTTATCTGTGATGTTACATAGGACTGCAGGTAAACTCTACTGCATTATTTTTACTCAGAGAGTTATCACTGTGTTATCTGTGGTGTTACATAGGACTGCAGGTAACATCTACATTATCTGTACTCAGAGAGTTATCACGGTGTGTTATCTCTGGTGTTACATAGGACTGCAGGTAACTACTACATTATCT
Organism: Rhinoderma darwinii; assembly: GCF_050947455.1. Lineage (NCBI taxonomy): Eukaryota > Metazoa > Chordata > Amphibia > Anura > Rhinodermatidae > Rhinoderma > Rhinoderma darwinii. Next base: position 9,119,446 of record NC_134688.1, read on the forward strand.
GTACTCAGAGAGTTATCACTGTGTTATCTGTGGTGTTACATAGGACTGCATGTGAAATCGACTACATTATCTGTACTGGGTATATATGGGTCTGTTTGTGAATGTGTCTTTGTGCTTGTATATATGTGCCTTTTATGTATTTGCATATGTTCCTGTCTGTGTATTTATCTGCCGGTGTGTGTGTATATATGTGTCTGTACGTCTATATATTTACCTGTATGTATATATTCCAGAATATGTGTATGTATATTTGCATGTATGTCTAAATATCTGTCTTTATGTATATACAGTATATATGTTCCAGTATGTGCGTGTCTATATATGAGGTTCATTTTTGGTTTGTGTAGGGGGCGGCAATAAAGAGTCCCGCACAGGGCGCCATCCAACCTAAAGCCAGCCCTGTCTGCAGGTCCTACGCAGACCTATGTGTCTCGATGGTTACAGACTACATACAAGCCTCGTGTAGTCTGGTCCTGCAGTCATGTGTTACTCCACTCTCTCTGTCCCTCTACTTGATACACTACAGACAGTAGAAGAGAAGACAGATGGAAGATTCAAGATTAGACTACGCAGGGCTTGTTTGTAGTCTGTTACCAGGGAAACACATGGGTCTGCAAAGATCAGCTGTATACATAAAACCTTAGGAGAGTTAATAATCAAGACTAATTGCAGAGCTACTTCATTTTCATTTACATTTTAGATAAATTGGAGCAATAATATAGATAGATAGATAGATAGATAGATAGATAGATAGATAGATAGATAGATAGATAGATAGATAGATAGATAGATAGATAGATAGATAGATAGATAGATAGATAGATGAGACAGATAGATATGAGACAGATAGATAGATAGATAGATAGATAGATAGATAGATAATTTAATTTTTTTATTTTTTTTGCTGATGGACACTCCTTTCCATGTCCAATTTGCCATAAATGTTTCATAGGCGCGGGTCCCTGCTCTCAGTTTGTGCCTGCTTAGGGTCCCATTCTGACGGAAACCTCCGACGGAATGTCAGAACGGGACCCCAATGCAGATGTGAACAGAGCCTAAGATGTGAAGACATTTTCTGTCCCTATAATTATCGAAAATCAGGGAACAAAATTTTTTTCTTCAAAGCAAAATAGGTACATGTAACCATCATTTAAAAAAATAAAAAAAAAAACTACATCAGAGACAAACACAGGATTTGTAAGTGCAGTGGCGTCCATGATAGAAGCAGTAAAATTCTCCATCTTTCTGCTCCACAAGTGCAATATGACACATTTTTACATATCATGGTTTAGTGTTTAGTAACATTTTCCTGTAATATCCCGGGAGGTCTGAAGTGGCTTAGCCTGTTAATACCTGCAGCTGCCACTAGGAGATGCTATTGAACTTAGTTTTAAATCAGTATGCAGTGAGCTCCCCCTAGTGGCCACAGATTTTTTCATTTATCTTAATGTTTCCTCCTGAACAAAGGGATGTTTCCAGGTGCTAGAAAAATTTGTTGCGCCAATTTTTTTTTCTTTCTAGGTTTTATGTTATAAAGCTCGGATAATGTATTTTATTGCTGTAAAAAAAACAATGAAAAAAAAAAATTACTTTTCTACCTATTTAATCATCAATATCTCCAGACATGCTCTACCAAAAACAGCCAAACGGATATATTGCGATTAGTAGAACCACTGTGTTCGAGTGAAATCACAAATCATTAAATTGTTGAGGGTTAGATTGTGATTGGAATTCCTTATTTGTTTGTTTTTCTTAGTTTTCTTTATGAACAGAAAAATTATTATTTGTAACAATTTTTACATGAAAACAGAAAAAAAAAATACAATACCAAAATGCTGTAAAAATACCATGTGAAAGAGTTACAAAACAATATGCAACAAAACCCTGGCTTATATTGCGCCAATTGGACAATTTCTTCCTTTCTGGACTCGTTTTATACTGTCTGAAGTTAAGACCCTCATGTGTGACTATACATTGTAGTATTTCTGCGCCACAAATCTTCAGCGAAGAAAGTGTTTTTAAAAATTAAAATAGCAAAAGCACAAGGAAACCTGCACTTGTGGTTTGTATTGTGCTACCATTGAAGTCAAAAGCAGGAAAAGTGCAACATAAACAAAGCAAAAATAACAGCAACATGCGCCAAAAAAATATTAGCTTTTTATTTGGCGATTTATTTCTTTATTTTTGTAAAATAAAATCACAATGCAAAAATGAAAGCTTTATCATAGCGTTATTGTCCCTTTAAATACGGTAATTTGACTTATTTGACTAATCCAACCAGATATTTGTTACACAGTAGAGATCAGCCGCGATATTGTTACTATAATCAGTTATATAAATTGTCATAAACACATTCATATTATACACGATATTAATAGCCAAACACAACACACTTATAAGTGTCAACAACAGCTTAAGAGTCTCTCTGATACATGAGATCATATCCCAGTCCCCCTATATACCCGGGAAACAGCCACGTCCAAGAAAATATGAGAAGAAACATCCCCAGCAAGGTCAACACAGCCGCACTAAACCTCAGACTATTACATTATTATAGTAGTTATATTCTTGTATATAAGAGCAGTATTATAGTAGTTATATTCTTGTATATAGGGGGCAATATTATTGTAGTCATATTCTTGTACATAGAGGCAGTATTATAGTAGTTATATTCTTGTATATAGGAGCAGTATTATAGTAGTTATGTTCTTGTATATAGGGCAGTATTATAGTAGTTATATTCTTGTTTATAGGGGGCAGTATTATAGCAGTTATATTCTTGTATATAGGAGCAGTATTATAGTAGTTATATTCTTGTTTATAGGGGGCAGTATTATAGTAGTTATATTCTTGTATATAGGAACAGTATTATAGTAGTTATATTCTTGTATATAGGAGAGGTATTATAGTAGTTATATTCTTGTACATAGGGGGCAGTATTATAGTAGTTATATTCTTGTATATAGGAGCAGTATTATAGTAGTTATATTCTTGTATATAGCGGGCAGTATTATAGTAGTTATATTCTTGTATATAGGAGCAGTATTATAGTAATTATATTCTTGTATATAGGGGGCAGTATTATAGTAGTTATATTCTTGTATATAGGGGCAGTATTATAGTAGCTATATTCTTGTATATAGGAGAGGTATTATAGTAGTTATATTCTTGTACATAGGGGGCAGTATTATAGTAGTTATACTCTTGCATATAGGGGCAGTATTATAGTAGTTATATTCTTGTATATAGGGTGCAGTAATATAGTAGTTATATTCTTGTATATAGGGGCAGTATTATAGTAGTTATATTCTTGTATATAGGAAGCAGTATTATAGTAGTTATATTCTTGTATATAGGAGCAGTATTATAGTAGTTATATTCTTGTATATAGGAGCAGTATTATAGTAGTTATATTCTTGTATATAGGAGCAGTATTATAGTAGTTATATTCTTGTATATAGGAGCAGTATTATAGTAGTTATATTCTTGTATATAGGAGCAGTATTATAGTAGTTATATTCTTGTATATAGGGGGCAGTATTATAGTAGTTAGATTCTTGTATATAGGAGCAGTATTATAGTAGTTATATTCTTGTATATAGGGGCAGTATTATAGTAGTTATATTCTTGTATATAGGGACAGTATTATAGTAGTTATATTCCTGTATATAGGAGCAGTATTATAGTAGTTATATTCTTGTATATAGGAGCAGTATTATAGTAGTTATATTCTTGTATATAGGGGCAGTATTATAGTAGTTATATTCTTGTATATAAGGGCAGTATTATAGTAGTTATATTCTTGTTTATAGGGGCAGTATTATAGTAGTTATATTCTTGTATATAGGGGGCAGTATTATAGTAGTTATATTCTTGTATATAAGGACAGTATTATAGTAGTTATATACGTGTGTGTGTGTGTGTGTGTGTGTGTGTGTGTGTGTGTGTGTATAAAGGGGCAGTATTATAGTAGTTATATTCTTGTATATAGGGGCAGTATTATAGTAGTTATATTCTTGTATATAGGGGCAGTATTGTAGTAGTTATATTCTTGTATATAGGAGCAGTATTATAGTAGTTATATTCTTGCATATAGGAGGCAGTATTATAGTAGTTATATTCTTGTATATAGAGGGCAGTATTATAGTAGTAATATTCTTGTATATAGGGGCAGTATTATAGTAGTTATATTCTTGTATATAGGAGCAGTATTATAGTAGTTATATTCTTGCATATAGGAGGCAGTATTATAGTAGATATATTCTTGTATATAGGAGCAGTATTATAGTAGTTATATTCTTTGTATATAGAGGGCAGTATTATAGCAGTTATATTCTTGTATATAGGGGCAGTATTATAGTAGTTATATACTTGTATATAGGGGCAATATTATAGTAGCTATATTCTTGTATATAGAGGGCAGTATTAAAGTAGTTATATTCTTGTATATAGGGGCAGCATTATAGTAGTTATATTCTTGTATACAGGGGCAGTATTATAGTAGTTATATTCTTGTATATATTAGCAGTATTATAGTAGTTATATTCTTGTATATAGAGGGCTGTATTATGGTGGTTATATTCTTGTATATAGGGAGCAGTATTATAGTAGTTATATTCCTGTATATAGAAGGCAGTATTATAGAAGATATATTCTTGTATATAGGGGGCAGTATTATAGTAGTTATATTCCTGTATATAGGAGCAGTATTATAGTAGTTATATTCTTGTATATAGGGGGCAGTATTCTAGTAGTTATATTCTTGTATATAGGAGCAGTATTATAGTACTTATATTCTTGTATATAGGGGCAGTATTATAGTAGTTATATTCTTGTATATAGGGGCAGTATTATATTAGTTATATTCTCGTACATAGGAGGCAGTATTATAGTCCTTATATTCTGGTATATAGGGGCAGTATTATAGCAGTTATAGTCTTGTATATAGGAGCAGTATTATAGTAGTTATATTCTTGTATATAGGGGGTAGTATTATAGTAGTTATATTCTTGTATATAGGGGCAGTATTATAGTAGTTATATTCTTGTATATAGGGGCAGTATTATAGTAGTTATATTCTTGTATATAGGGGCAGTATTATAGTAGTTATATTCTTGTATATATGAGGCTGTATTATAGTAGTTATATTCTTGTATATAGGGGCAGTATTGTAGTAGTTATATTCTTGTATATATGAGGCAGTAATATAGTAGTTATATTATTGTATATAGGGGCAGTATTATTGTAGTTATTCTTGTATATAGGGGCAGTATTATAGTAGTTATATTCTTGTATATAGGGGTAGTATTATAGTAGTTATAGTCTTGTATATAGGAGCAGTATTATAGTAGTTATATTCTTGTATATAGGGGCAGTATTATAGTAGTTATAGTCTTGTATATAGGAGAAGTATTATAGTAGTTATATTCTTGTATATAGGAGCAGTATTATAGTAGTTATATTCTTGTATATAGGAGCAGTATTAGGGCATGCCCCCACGTGGCGGATTTCCTCCGCAACTGTCCGCATCAATGCCGCACCTAATCCGGGTTGCGGATTACGGCTGCGGATCTACCCAAAATGTGCAGTGAATTGATGCGGACTAGCTGCTGCGGACTGCGGAAAAAGTGCTTCCCTTCTCTCTATCAGTGCAGGATAGAGAGAAGGGACAGCACTTTCCCTAGTGAAAGTAAACGAATTTCATACTTACCGGCCATTGTCTTGGTGACGCGTCCCTCTTTCGGCATCCAGCCCTACCTCCCTGGATGACGCGGCAGTCCATGTGACCGCTGCAGCCTGTGATTGGCTGCAGCCGTCACTTAGACTGAAACGTCATCCTGGGAAGCTGGACTGGAGACAGAAGCAGGGAGTTCTCGGTAAGTATGAACTTCTATTTTTTTACAGGTTGCTGTATATTGGGATCGGTAGTCACTATCCAGGGTGCAGAAACAGTTACTGCCGATCGCTTAACTCTTTCAGCACCCTGGACAGTGACTATTTACTGACGTCTCCTAGCAACGCTCCTGTAATTACGGGAGCCCCATTGACTTCCTCAGTCTGGCTGTAGACCTAGAAATACATAGGTCCAGCCAGAATGAAGAAATGTCATGTTAAAAAAGCAAGACGCATCCGCAGCACACATAACATGTACATGACAGCTGCGGACTTCATTGCAGAATTTAGAATCTCCATTGAAGTCAATGGAGAAATTCCGCCATGAGTCCGCAACCAGTCCGCCACTGCTCCGCAACAGACAGAGCATGCTGCGGACACCAAATTCCGCTCCGCAGCCTATGCTCCGCAGCGGAATTTTACGCATCGTCTAAACGAACACTTCTAAATTTAAGTGGAAGTCAATGGAGAAACGGCTCCGCTGCGGATTAACGCTGCGGAGTGTCCGCAGCGGAATTCAAGTGAAATTCCGCCACGTGTGAACCCAGCCTTATAGTAGTTATATTCTTGTATATAGGGGCAGTATTATAGTAGTTGTATTCTTGTATATAGGGCAGTATTATAGTAGTTATATTCTTGTATATAGGGAGCGGTATTATAGTAGTTATATTCTTGTATATAGGGGGAAGTATTATAGTAGTTATATTCTTGTATATAGGGGCAGTATTATAGTAGTTATATTGTATATAGGGGCAGTATTATAGTAGTTATATTCTTGTATATAGGAGCAGTATTATAGTAGATATATTCTTGTATATAGGATGCAGTATTATAGTAGTTATATTCTTGTATATAGGGGCAGTATTATAATAGTTATATTCTTGTATATAGGGGCAGTATTATAGTAGTTATATTCCTGTGTATAGGGGCAGTATTATAGTAGTTATATTCCTGTGTATAGGAGCAGTATTATAGTAGTTATATTCTTGTATATAGGGGGAAGTATTATAGTAGTTATATTCTTGTATATAGGGGCAGTATTATAGTAGTTATATTGTATATAGGGGCAGTATTATAGTAGTTATATTCTTGTATATAGGAGCAGTATTATAGTAGATATATTCTTGTATATAGGATGCAGTATTATAGTAGTTATATTCTTGTATATAGGGGCAGTATTATAATAGTTATATTCTTGTATATAGGGGCAGTATTATAGTAGTTATATTCCTGTGTATAGGGGCAGTATTATAGTAGTTATATTCCTGTGTATAGGAGCAGTATTATAGTAGTTATATTCTTGTATATAGGGGGCAGTATAAGGGCATGACCACACATGGCGGAATTCCTCCGCAACTGTCCGCATCAATGCCGCACAGAATCTGCGTTGCAGATTCTGCAGCGGATCTGCACAAAATGTGCAGAAAATTGATGCGGACTGGCCGCTGCGGACTGCAGGAAAAGTGCTTCTCTTCTCCCTATTCAGTGCAGGATAGAGAGAAGGGACAGCACTTTCCCTAGTGAAAGTCAAAGAATTTCATACTTACCGCCCGTTGTCTTGGTGACGCGTCCCTCTTTCGGCATCCGGCCCGACCTCCCTGGATGACGCTCCAGTCCATGTGACCGCTGCAGCCTGTGCTTGGCCTGTGATTGGCTGCAGCCGTCACTTACACTGAAACGTCATCCTGGGAGGCCGGACTGTAGACAGACGCAGGGAGTTCTCGGTAAGTATGAACTTATATTTTTTTTTACAGATACATGTATATTGAGATCGGTAGTCACTGTCCCGGGTGCAGAAACAGTTACTGCCGATCGCGTAACTCTTTCAGCACCCTGGACAGTGACTATTTACAGACGTCTCCTAGCAACGCTCCCGTCATTACGGGAGCCCCATTGACTTCCTCAGTCTGGCTGTAGACCTAGAAATACATAGGTCCAGCCAGAATGAAGAAATGTCATGGTAGTAAAAACAATACGCTCCGCAGCACACATAAGATCTGCGGACTTCATTGCGGAATTTTGACTCTCCATTGAAGTCAATGGAGAAATTCCGCCATGAGTCCGCAACCAGTCCGCCACTGCTCCGCAACAGACAGAGCATGCTGCGGACACCAAATTCCTATGCTCCGCAGCGGAATTGTACGCATCGTGTAAACGAACACTGCTAAATTAAAGTGAAAGTCAATGGAGAAACGGCTCCGCTGCGGATTAACGCTGCGGAGTGTCCGCAGCGGAATTTAAGTGAAATTCCGCTATGTGTGAACCCGCCCTTATAGTAGTTCTATTCTTGTATATTGGAGCAGTATTATAGTAGTTCTATTCTTGTATATAGGAGGCAGTATTATAGTAGTTATATTCTTGTATATAGGGGCAGTATTATAGTAGTTATATTCTTGTATATAGCAGCAGTATTATAGTAGTTATATTCTTGTATATAGGGGCAGTATTATAGTAGTTATATTCTTGTATATAGAGGCAGTATTATAGTAGTTATATTCTTGTATATAGGGGGCAGTATTATAGTAGTTATATTCTTGTATATAGGAGCAGTATTATAGTAGTTATATTCTTGTATATAGGAGCAGTATTATAGTAGTTATATTCTTGTATATAGGAGCTGTATTATAGTAGTTATATTCTTGTATATAGGAGGCAGTATTATAGTAGTTATTTTCTTGTATATAGGGGCAGTATTATAGTAGTTATATTCTTGTATATAGGGCCAGTATTATAGTAGTTATATTCTTGTATATAGGGGCAGTATTACAGTAGTTATATTCTTGTATATAGGGGGCAGTATTATAGTAGCTATATTCTTGTATATAGGGGGCAGTATTACAGTAGTTATATTCTTGTATATACGGGGCAGTATTATAGTAGTTATATTCTTGTATATAGGGGGCAGTATTATAGTAGTTATATTCTTGTATATAGGGGCAGTATTATAGTAGTTATATTCTTGTATATAGGGGGCAGTATTATAGTAGATATATTCTTGTATATAGGAGCATTATTATAGTAGTTATATTCTTGTATATAGAGGGCAGTATTATAGTAGTTATATTCTTGTATATAGGGGCAGTATTATAGTCGTTATGTTCTTGTATATAGGAGGCAGTATTATAGTCGTTATGTTCTTGTATATAGGAGCAGTATTATAGTAGTTATATTCTTGTATATAGGAGGCAGTATTATAGTAGTTATATTCTTGTATATAGGGGGCAGTATTAGTAGTTATATTCTTGTATATAGGGGCAGTATTATAGTAGTTATATTCTTGTACATAGGGAGCAGTATTATAGTAGTTATATTCTTGTATATAGGGGCAGTATTAGTAGTTATATTCTTGTATATAGGGGGCAGTATTATAGTAGTTATATTCTTGTATATAGGAGCAGTATTATAGTAGTTATATTCTTGTATATAGGGGCAGTATTATAATAGTTATATTCTTGTATATAGGAGAAGTATTATAGTAGTTATATTCTTGTATATAGGGGCAGTATTATAGTAGTTATATTCTTGTATAAAGGGGCAGTATTATAATAGTTATATTCTTGTATATAGGAGCAGTATTATAGTAGTTATATTCTTGTATATAGGGGGCAGTATTATAGTAGTTATATTCTTTTATATAGGGAGCAGTATTATAGTAGTTATATTCCTGTATATAGGGAGCAGTATTATAGTAGTTATATTCTTGTATATAGGAGCGGTATTATAATAGTTATATTCTTGTATATAGGGGCAGTATTATAGTAGTTATATTCTTGTATATAGGGGCAGTATTATAGTAGTTATATTCTTGTATATAGGGGGAGTATTATAGTAGTTATATTCTTGTATATAGGGAGCAGTTGTAAAGGATCTGCCAGGCACAGCGGGGTTAACTCCCAGAACTAATCAGTCAGCACCTGAGAATACATCCCTGAGACTGACTCCTGCTTCCACCATTCAGGCTGGCAGGCTTAGGAGTGGGAGAGCCTATCGTAACCTGGCCAGACTCAGCTAGCTCCCGCCCTCGGTCTATTTAAGCCTGCACTTCCTGTCCCTCGGTGCTTGTTATTGCTTCTTTCCTTATGGTTCCTGGCCCAGCTACAGCTCCTGCTATTTTTGATCCTGCTCCATACCGACCCTGGCTTACCGACTACTCTTCTGCTTTTCGTTTTGTACCTCGCACACTCCTGGCTTGACTCGGCTCGTTCACCACTCTGGTTGCTCACGGTGTTGCCGTGGGCAACGGTCCCTTTTCCTTGCTTGTGTTCCTTGTATGTTTGTCGTGTTTGTCGTGCACTTACTGAGCGCAGGGACCGCCGCCCAGTTGTACCCCGTCGCCTAGGGCGGGTCGTTGCAAGTAGGCAGGGACAGAGTGGCGGGTAGATTAGGGCTCACTTGTCCGTCTCCCTACCCCCTGCCATTACATAATAACAAGCCCATACCTTGTCTACCCCTGGTCCCTGACACCACTATGGATCCCCGTGAGACCCTGGCTCAGCAAATGCAGGGTCTCTCCCTACAGGTCCAGGCCCTGGCTCAGAGGGTCAATCAGCCTGATGCTACCCTGGTAGTTCCCCTCACCGCACCTCTTGAACCCCACCTCAAGTTGCCCGACCGGTTCTCAGGGGACCGGAGGACTTTTCTCTCCTTTCGGGAGAGTTGTAGGCTTTACTTTCGTTTAAAGCCTCATTCCTCAGGTTCTGAGAGCCAGCGGGTGGGTATAATTATGTCCCGGCTCCAGGAAGGGCCCCAAGAGTGGGCCTTCTCCTTGGCTCCTGACGCCCCTGAACTTTCCTCCGTTGATTGTTTCTTTTCTGCTCTCGGACTTATTTATGACGAGACTGACAGGACTGCCTTTGCCGAGAGTCAGCTGGTGACCTTAAGTCAGGGTAAGAGACCTGTTGAGGAGTATTGCTCTGACTTTCGGAAGTGGTGCGTAGCTTCTCGGTGGAATGACCCTGCCTTAAGGTGCCAGTTTAGGTTGGGTCTGTCGAATGCCCTGAAAGACCTGCTAGTTAGCTATCCCTCTTCTGACTCCCTAGACCAGGTTATGGCTTTAGCGATACGACTTGACCGACGTCTCAGGGAACGACAACGTGAACGTTTATGTGTTTTCTCCTCCGACTCCCCCATGATGCCTCCCGAAGCTCCGTTGCTTCGTTCCTCCCCGAAAGATTCAGAGATACCTATGCAACTCGGGGCCTCCGTGTCCCCCCAACAACGTAGAGAATACCGCAGGAAGAATGGTCTCTGCTTCTACTGTGGGGACGACAAGCATCAAGTGAACAACTGTCCTAAGCGTAAGGTTGCAGCCAGAGAACTTCCGCGTCTAAGTGATCATCGGGGAGGTCACTTGGGCGCACAGGTATTTCCAGTAAATATGAAATGTACTAAGATCTTGCTTCCCTTTCAGGTCTCTTTTGGTGGTAGGTCTGCTACCGGCAGTGCTTTCGTGGATTCAGGGTCCTCTACTAATATCATGTCTGTGGAATTTGCTATGTCCCTTGCTATGCCTCTTATTGATTTGCCTAAACCTGTCCCGGTAGTGGGTATCGACGCCACTCCTCTTGCTAATGGTTATTTTACACAGCATACCCCTGTTTTTGAACTCCTTGTTGGCTCCATGCATTTGGAGCAATGCTCTGTACTGTTGATGCAGGGATTATCGTACGATTTGGTTCTAGGTCTTCCCTGGTTGCAGTTGCATAATCCCACGTTTGACTGGAATACGGGGGAGCTAACCAAATGGGGTAATGAATGTTGTACGTCATGTTTTTCTGTTAATTCTATTTCTCCCCCTAAGGAGGCGAATACGCTACCCGAGTTTGTTCAGGACTTCGCTGATGTTTTCTCTAGGGAGGCCTCCGAAGTGTTACCTCCTCATAGAGAATACGATTGCGCTATCGAATTGGTACCAGGAGCTAAGCTTCCTAAGGGTAGGATATTTAATCTTTCTTGTCCCGAACGTGAAGCTATGAGAGTGTATATCCAGGAATCCCTGGCCAAGGGTTACATTCGTCCCTCTTCTTCTCCGGTAGGTGCTGGCTTCTTCTTCGTGGGGAAGAAGGATGGTGGTCTTAGGCCATGCATTGACTACCGTAGCCTGAATAAGGTCACGGTAAGGAACCAGTATCCCCTTCCTTTGATTCCTGATCTCTTTAATCAGGTTCAGGGGGCCCAATGGTTTTCTAAATTGGATCTACGGGGGGCGTATAACCTTATTCGCATCAAAGAGGGGGATGAGTGGAAGACTGCGTTTAACACGCCCGAAGGCCATTTCGAATACCTCGTCATGCCCTTTGGGTTGTGTAATGCCCCTGCGGTCTTCCAGAATTTCATAAATGAGATTTTGAGAAATTACCTGGGGATTTTTCTGGTAGTGTACCTTGATGACATACTGGTGTTTTCCAAGGACTGGTCCTCCCACGTGGAGCATGTCAGGAAGGTGCTCCAGGTCCTTCGGGAAAATAAACTGTTTGCCAAAACCGAAAAATGTGTGTTTGGGGTACAGGAGATTCCATTTTTGGGTCAAATCCTCACTCCTCATGAATTCCGCATGGACCCCGCCAAGGTTCAGGCTGTGGCGGAATGGGTCCAACCTGCCTCCCTGAAGGCGTTACAGTGTTTTTTGGGGTTTGCTAATTATTACAGGAGATTTATTGCTAACTTCTCGGTCATCGCTAAGCCCCTTACGGACCTCACTCGCAAAGGTGCTGATCTCCTCCACTGGCCTCCTGAGGCTGTCCAGGCTTTTGAGGTCCTTAAGAAGTGCTTTGTCTCGGCCCCGGTGCTGGTTCAGCCCAACCAAATGGAGCCATTTATCGTGGAAGTTGACGCATCTGAGGTGGGAGTGGGGGCTGTCTTGTCCCAGGGTACCAGGTCCCTCACCCATCTCCGCCCCTGTGCCTACTTCTCCAGGAAGTTTTCGCCAACTGAAAGTAACTATGATATTGGCAACCGCGAACTCTTAGCCATTAAATGGGCATTTGAAGAGTGGCGCCACTTCCTGGAGGGGGCTAGGCACCAGGTAACGGTCCTTACCGACCACAAGAATCTGGTTTTCCTAGAATCTGCCCGGAGGCTAAACCCGAGACAAGCTCGATGGGCGTTATTTTTTACCAGATTCAATTTTTTGGTTACCTATAGGGCTGGGTCTAAAAATATTAAGGCTGATGCACTGTCGCGTAGCTTCATGGCCAGCCCTCCTTCGGAGGAAGATCCTGCTTGTATTTTGCCTCCAGGTATAATCATTTCCTCGATCGATTCTGATTTAGTCTCTGAAATTGCTGCTGATCAAGGTGCAGCTCCCGGGAACCTTCCTGAGAACAAGCTGTTTGTTCCCCTGTAATTCCGGCTAAGGGTACTTAGGGAAAATCATGACTCTGCACTATCTGGCCATCCAGGCATCCTGGGAACCAAACACCTCATTACCAGAAATTATTGGTGGCCTGGGTTGCCTAAAGACGTTAAGGCCTACGTCGCCGCTTGTGAGGTTTGTGCTAGGTCCAAGACTCCCAGGTCCCGACCAGCGGGCTTACTGCGTTCGTTGCCCATTCCCCAGAGACCTTGGACACATCTCCATGGATTTTATCACCGATTTGCCTCCATCCCAAGGCAAGTCGGTGGTGTGGGTGGTGGTGGACCGCTTCAGTAAGATGTGCCCCTCAAGAAACTACCCAACGCCAAAACGTTGTCTACCTTGTTTGTCAAACACATCCTGCGTCTCCATGGGGTCCCTGTCAATATTGTTTCGGACAGAGGGGTACAATTTGTTTCATTGTTTTGGAGAGCCTTCTGTATGAAGTTGGGGATTGATCTGTCCTTCTCCTCTGCCTTCCATCCTGAAACCAATGGCCAAACGGAGAGGACAAATCAGTCTCTAGAACAATACTTAAGGTGTTTTGTCTCTGACTGTCAATTTGATTGGGTCTCTTTCATTCCCCTCGCCGAATTTTCCCTTAATAACCGGGTCAGTAACTCGTCAGGGGTCTCTCCTTTTTTTTGTAATTACGGGTTTAATCCACGGTTCTCCTCTGTTTCACCTGGTAGTTCCAACAATCCTGAGGTAGAGGTCGTTCATCGGGAACTGTGCACAGTCTGGGCCCAGGTTCAGAAAAACCTAGAGGTGTCCCAGAGCGTACAAAAAACTCAGGCTGATAAAAAACGTTCTGCTAACCGCCTGTTTATGGTCGGGGATCTGGTGTGGTTGTCGTCTAGGAACTTGCGTCTCAAGGTTCCGTCCAAGAAGTTTGCTCCCCGGTTTATTGGGCCGTATAAGGTCATTGAGGTCCTCAATCCTGTCTCCTTCCGGCTGGAGTTACCCCCATCTTTTCGGATACACGACGTGTTTCATGCCTCCCTCCTCAAACGCTGCTCCCCGTCCTTGGCTCCCTCGAGGAGACCTCCTGTTCCCATCCCCACCCCGGAGGGGGTGGAATTCGAGGTGGCCAGGATTGTGGACAGCAAGATGGTCCAAGGCTCCCTCCAGTACCTGGTCCATTGGAGAGGATACGGGCCCGAGGAGAGGACTTGGGTACCCTCCCGGGATGTTCACGCTGGGGTATTGGTCAGGAGGTTCCACCTGCGTTTCCCCAGTAAGCCAGGTCCACTTAGAAAGGGTCCGGTGGCCCCTCATAAAAGGGGGGGTACTGTAAAGGATCTGCCAGGCACAGCGGGGTTAACTCCCAGAACTAATCAGTCAGCACCTGAGAATACATCCCTGAGACTGACTCCTGCTTCCACCATTCAGGCTGGCAGGCTTAGGAGTGGGAGAGCCTATCGTAACCTGGCCAGACTCAGCTAGCTCCTGCCCTCGGTCTATTTAAGCCTGCACTTCCTGTCCCTCGGTGCTTGTTATTGCTTTTGTTTCTTTCCTTGTGGTTCCTGGCCCAGCTACAGCTCCTGCTATTTTTGATCCTGCTCCATACCGACCCTGGCTTACCGTCTACTCTTCTGCTTTTCGTTTTGTACCTCGCACACTCCTGGCTTGACTCGGCTCGTTCACCACTCTGGTTGCTCACGGTGTTGCCGTGGGCAACGGTCCCTTTTCCTTGCTTGTGTTCCTTGTATGTTTGTCGTGTTTGTCTCCCTACCCCCTGCCATTACAGCAGTATTATAGTAGTTATATTCTTGTATATAGGAGCAGTATTATAGTAGTTATATTCTTGTATATAGGGGCAGTATTATAGTAGTTATATTCTTGTATATAGGAGCAGTATTATAGTAGTTATATTCTTGTATATAGGGGCAGTATTATAGTAGTTATATTCTTGTATATAGGGGGGCATATTATAGTAGTTATATTCTTGTATATAGGAGCAGTATTATAGTAGTTATATTCTTGTATATAGGGGGCAGTAATATAGTAGTTACATACTTGTATATAGGAGCAGTATTATAGTAGTTATATTCTTGTATATAGTGGGCAGTATTGTAGTAGTTATATTCTTGTATATAGGGGGCAGTATTATAGTAGTTATATTCTTGTATATAGGGGGCAGTATTATAGTAGTTATATTCTTGTATATAGGAGGCAGTATTATAGTAGTTATATTCTTGTATATAGGAGCAGTATTATAGTAGTTATATTCTTGTATATAGGAGCAGTATTATAGTAGTTATATTCTTGTATATAGGGAGCAGTATTATAGTAGTTATATTCTTGTATATAGGAGCAGTATTATAGTAGTTATATTCTTGTATATAGGGGCAGTATTATAGTAGTTATATTCTTGTATATAGGAGCAGTATTATAGTAGTTATATTCTTGTATATAGGGGGCAGTATTATAGTAGTTATATTCTTGTATATAGGGACAGTATTATAGTAGTTATATTCTTGTATATAGGAGCAGTATTATAGAAGTTATATTCTTGTATATAGGAGCGGTATTATAATAGTTATATTCTAGTACATATGGGGAAGTATTTAAGTAATTTTATGTTTTTTGTATATAGGTTTGGTAAAATCAGTCTTTAGGGGATGTAATATTTGTAGCTTTTTTATTTTTTAATCAATCTCCAATGCTATCTCTAAAAGGGGGATGTGTTATGTTAAACTCTGTGGTAATATCATTGATAATCAGGATGTTTTCTTTCAGACACATAATTTAATTAGGCTGCATACTAACACAAAGACCAAATGTGTCTCTGTGACTCCCCGATCACTTAGGTGCTTACAAAGGAAATGTTTTAGATGCCAGACGGCAAGACTCCGGTACACACATCTATAGTAATGGCTATATGGGATAAAGAAAATATAAACTTTTTAAGTCAGAAACAAGCTTTATATAACCCAGCTAGGTGTATATATGATCCCAGAACTTAGTTGCTCCTCGGGTCTCGAGCGCAGGAATTCTCAGCCTTGAGAGACCCCAGAACTGAATGAATATTGGTTCAACTTATTAATATTTCATGTAGTTTGGGAAGCCTCGGTTGGTCAGGATATGCTCTGGAACTTGTCGGACATAATATCTCACTAGGAGATTCCTATAAGGATTTATGATAGATTAGAATTGCGTCCGGCAACTTTCCCTGTTTTGCATGTAATTAACCCTCCTCCTCCTCCTCCTCCTCTCATCTGACCAGGAGGAGGGGTGAGGGGTCTAGTGTGGACCCTTTAAAATGGCAAATGAAGAAACACATAGTGTCAGACCATGTTGCAGTTCTGTCCAAATTAAAGCCATTCTCCTCAGCGGGATCTCGCACCGATCGAATTAGTAACAGGTCTGTTATTCTTTATTCCTTTTTATTTTTGTTAATGTTTTGCTTTTTGTGATTCATTTTTATTATACCATTTTGTAACCTTTTTAGGCTATGGACACATTTGAGGGCATTTTTATTTATTTTTTATTTTTATTTTTTTTAATAAATAGATTAGTCAGTGTGTTTAGTGTAACTTTGTCATTTGTCTTTATTAAAAAATCGTTTTATTTTTGGAGATACAGCTGTATCGCTTGTTTTACGCTGAATTCGTCAGTTCCAGCGGACCTGATGGCTTCGGTGTTGGCGAGAGACGCAGGATCCACCTGTAAACGATCACATCTATGTTATGAACTGTCACAGACATGCAGGACCCGCCGACACTGACCGTGTCATGTCAGCGGGACTGACGGATTCAGTGTAAAACGAGTGATACAGCTGCTCTGTATAGAGTAAGGACTGCACTTTTGTCAAATAAATCTGAAAATTGATACGTCTGTGCCTTGCTGCTCCAAACCAACCCACAACCTCAAAGAGGAAAAGCGTTACCTGTTTAATCCTATACAGATCCAGTGTGTGCCTGTGTGAACGTGTGCAGTACCAGGAGGAGGCTCTAATAGGGTAAGTGGTGGCAGCGTTGTGTGTGGATGCGTGACAGTGGCGTCAGGGGCTACTCCTGGAGCGGAATCCCTGGCCACAACATGGCCAATGCTCTGGTTGGGGATTTTGCTCGTAGAGGGAGCCCCAATGGTGCTATCTACAGAGGGGGGTAGCGCTATCTACAAGGGGGCTTGTGGCACTATCTACAGAGGACAGTGTGGTACTATAGAGGGGCACTGTCTACAGGGGACAGTGTGGTACTATATAGGGGCACTCTCTACAGGGGACACTGTGGAGCTAACTAAATGGGCACTGTGTGTGGCACTATCTACATGGGCACTGTGGCACTATCTATGTGTGCACCGGCAATTTATATGTGGGCACTGGCACTAGAGGCAGCTATGGGGGCATTATACTGTATGGGGGCAGCTAAGGGGGCATTATACTGTATGGGGGCAGCTAAGGGGGCATTACACTGTATGGGGGCAGCTAAGGGGGCATTATATTGTATGGTGGCAGCTAAGGGGGCATTATAATGTATGGTGGCAGCTAGGGGGCATTATACTGTATGGGGGAAGCCTTGGGGGCATTATACTGTATGGGGGCAGCTAAGGGGGCATTACACTGTATGGGGGAGCTAAGGGGGCATTATACTGTATGGTGACAGCTAAGGGGGCATTATAATGTATGGTGGCAGCTAGGGGGCATTATACTGTATGGGGGAAGCCATGGGGGCATTATACTGTATGGGGGCACATATGGGGACATTATACTGTTTGGGGGTATCTGTGTGGGCATTATACTGTATGGGCATCTGTTTGGCATTATACTGTATGGGGCAGCATACTGTATGTGGGTAGCTATGGGGGCATTATGCTGTATGGGGGCAGCTAGGGGGCATTATGCTTTATGGGGGCATCTGTGTGGGCATTATACTGTATGGTGGCAACTAAGGGGGCATTATAATGTATGGTGGCAGCTAGGGGGCATTATACTGTATGGGGGAAGCCATGGGGGCATTATACTGTATGGGCAGCTATTGGGGTATAATACTGTATGGGGGCACCTATGGGGAAATTATACTATTTGGGGGTATCTGTGTGGGCATTATACTGTATGGGGCATCTGTTTGGCATTATACTGTATGGGGCAGCATACTGTATGTGGGTAGCTATGGGGGCAGCTAGGGGGCATTATGCTATATGGGGGCATTATACTGTATGGTGGCAGCTATTTGGCATTACACTGTGTGGGAGGCACTATGGGAGCATGATACTGTGTGGGCTGAACTGGGTGTGTATGGGCGGGGTTAAGCTGGATTAGAGGCGTGGCTTAAAAGAGGTTGTACCTCTTTGCAATACTTGAAAGCGGGGAGCTATGCGTAAATCAACCACTTAATTAGAATTGATTGCTACACCATTTACATTAACTACCACCCGACTTCTGCTGTATATATACGGCAGAGGTCGGGTGGGGGACTATAGAGCGGGCTCAGGGGCTGAGCCTGCATTGTAAGGGCATGGCCCCACGTGGTGTATTTCTTCTGCTACTGTCCGCATCAATGCCGCACAGAATCTGCGTTGCAGATTCTGTTGCGGATCTGCCCAAAATGTGCAGTAAATTGATGCGGACTGGCCGTTGCGTATTGAGGTGAAGTACTTCCCTTCTCCCTATCAGTGCAGGATAGAGAGAAGGGACAGCCCTTTCCCTAGTGAAAGTAAAAGAATTTCATACTTACCGGCCGTTGTCTTGGTGACGCGTCCCTCTTTCGCCATCCAGCCCGACCTCCCTGGATGACGCGGCAGTCCATGTGACCGCTGCAGCCTGTGATTGGCTGCAGCCTGTGATTGGCCTGTGATTGGCTGCAGCCGTCACTTAGACTGAAACGTCATCCTGGGAGGCCGGACTGGAGACAGAAGCAGGGAGTTCTCGGTAAGTATGAACTTCTATTATTTTACAGGTTGCTGTATATTGTGATCGGTAGTCACTGTCCAGGGTGCAGAAACAGTTACTGACGATCACTTAAAGAGGCTCTGTCACCAGATTTTGCAACCCCTATCTCCTATTGCATCAGATCGGCGCTGCAATGTAGATAAGAATAACTTTTTTTTTTGTAAAAAAACGAGCATTTTTGGCCAAGTTATGACCATTTTTATATTTATGCAAATGAGGCTTTCTAAAGTACAAATGGGCGTGTTTAACGTTAAAGTACAACTGGGCGTGTATTGTGTGTAATATCTGGGCGTTTTTACTACTTTTACTAGCTGGGCGTTCTGACGAATCGGCATCATCCACTTCTCTTCACAACGCCCAGCTTCTGGCAGTGCACAGACACACAGCGTGTTCTCCAGAGATCACGCTGTGACGTCACTCACTTCCTGCCCCAGGTCCTGCATCGTGTCGGACGAGCGAGGATACATCGGCACCAGGCGACAGAGGCTACATCGACTTACCTGCAAACGCTGATGCTGCTGCAGAATCAACTGTAGCCTCTGGTGTCGATGTCCTCGCTCGTCCGACACGATGCAGGACCTGGGGCAGGAAGTGAGTGACGTCACAGCGTGATCTCTGGAGAACACGCTGTGTGTCTGCACTGCCAGAAGCTGGGCGTTGTGAAGAGAAGTGGATGATGCCGATTCGTCAGCATCATACACTTCTATTCACAACGCCCAGCTAGTAAAAGAAGTAAAAACGCCCCGATGTTACACACACAAGACACACCCAGTTGTACTTTTGAAAGCCTCATTTGCATAAATATAAAAATGGTCATAACTTGGCCAAAAATGCTCGTTTTTAAAAAAAAAAAACGTTACTCTTATCTACATTGCAGCGCCGATCTGCTGAAATACGAGATAGGGGTTGCAAAATCTGGTGACAGAGCCTCTTTAACTCTTTCAGCACCCTGGACAGTGACTATTTACTGACGTCGCCTAGCAACGCTCCCGTAATTACGGGAGCCGCATTGACTTCCTCAGTCTGGCTGTAGACCTAGAAATACATAGGTCCAGCCAGAATGAAGAAATGTCAAGTTAAAAAAGCAAGACGTATCCGCAGCACACATAACATGTGCATGACAGCTGCGGACTTCATTGCGGAACTTAGAATCTCCATTGAAGTCAATGGAGAACTTCCGCAATGAGTCCGCAACAAGTCCGCCACTGCTCCGCAACATCCATTGTATGCTGCGGACACCAAATTCTGCACTGCAGCCTATGCTCCGCAGCGGAATTTTCCGCATCGTCTAAACGAACCCAACCACAAAGCTGTGGAAGGCAATGGAGAAACGGCTCCGCTGCAGATTAACGCTGCGGAGTGTCCGTAGAGGAATTCCAGAGCAATTCCGCCAAGTGGGGCTTTGCCCTAAAATGTTAAAAAAATTTACTTAATTGGTATCACCACGTCCATAAATGTCTGAACTATTACAATATAACATTATCTAACCCGCACGGGAAACGCCGTAAACAAAATGTAAACGCCAGAATGACTGTTTTTGGTCACTTTATCTCCCAGCAAAAATGGATTAAAAAGTGATCAAAAAGTCTCTTGCACTCCAAAATGGTACCAACTCGCCTCGCAAAAAACAAGTCCTCTTACAGCTCAATCCATGGGAAAATAAAAAATAAAAATAAAAAATGATGTCTTTTGGAAGGTGGTGAAGAAAAACCAAAAGTGAAAATCCGAAAAATGGCTGTGGCGGGAAGGGGTTAATATCATTTGCGTTGGTAAATTCCACTTTTTACTTGCCCCCTGTTGGGCTGTGAGTTGTACTGTTCCAGTTTTTCCTTCATCTAATTGCATTTTACTCACGAGAAGTTCATTGTTGGCGGCAGGAACGCGGACGCAGAGAAAACCTCTATTCAGGAAAAGCATAAAAGCGTGAAGAATAAATAATGAATGTTTCAGGAGGAGAAAAGTCCTAATAAAGGACATTCTATGAAGGATATCACTATATTTATGACATGATTGTTTATCTGTCCTGAGAACTGAACGGCTTACTTTGCGCAGTGATCCAGAGGTTGTGTAATGTTCTGCGCTGACACAAAGGACCAAACACTACGCTCATTTATGAAAGCACAATACAATCGTGCCAGACGCTGTGTGCGTCAATGGAGGAATTAAATCAGTCGCTAAACATGTATTTGGAACAGACCGCGGATACAGGTTACATAGAAGTCTAGAATTTAAAGGGTGTGTATAGTTTTACAACTAAGTTTTTTTTGTTTTTTTTTATTAAATAGGAAAAGTTAATGGGTAACTAAACTTTCAAAAAACTTTTGACATGTCACAAGTTTTGATCGGTGGGAGACTGAGCACTGAGACCCACACCGATCGGTAAAAGGAAGCGGCAGAAGTGATCGGGGGAGCGCTGAGCCGTTTTGCTTCCGATCGGCTTTTCTCGGAAAGACGTGCAATTGGGGTACGGGCTCAATAAAAAGTCTTTGAGCCCGTACACCTAATGCTCGGCTTTCCGAGAAAAGCCAATCAGAAACGAAGCGGCTCAGCGCTCACCTGATCGCTTCTGTGCTGTGCTTTAGCGATCGGTGAGGGTCTTAGTGCTCAGACCCCCACCGATCAAAACTTCTGACATGTCAGAAGTTTTTTTATATGTTTAGTTACCCTTTAAGCAACTGTGCATATAGCCATGATAAAAATTATCCCATTGTTTAGTCTATACAGCTAAATAAGAGCTGTGTGTCTCCATGGTTACAGACTACAAAAAAAAAACAATGTAGTCAGGTCCTGCAGTCATGTGATACTCCAATTTCTCTGCCCTCTCTTCTTGATAACCTACAGACAGGGGAAGAGGAAAGAAATGGAGTGGAGTGACACATTACTGCAAGATTACACTACTATAGGTGTTATTGATTTATAGTCTGTATCCAAGAAGACACATAGGTCTGCTAAGGAACTGTATACACAAAACGGTAGTCATTTTTTTTTGCAGTTTATTTGCAAAGTTACGTATTTTGTTGCTTCTAATACATCATCTGTTTTCTCACAGCATCAGGGGCGTGACAATAATGGGTGCAGAGGTTGCAGTCACACCTGGGTCCTTGAGTCTGAATGCGGCCATAAGGTCCCTCTGCCCCATATGAAGAGGCAATACTGTAAATTACACTTCGTAGTTGGGGGGCCCCTGTTATTGGTTTTGCATTGGGGCCCAGGAGCTTCAGTTACTGCACAGTAATAGAGTGTTTAAGGAGATGATGGAGTGATGTTACAGACTGAGGGTATATAATGGAGGAGTCCCCTAGCAGAACTGAATATTTCAGGATGGCACACAGTTGCACCACTACCCATGAGGAGAAAAAAAACGCATGCTACCACCCCATGTGAATTAGGCCTTAGAGCTGCACTTTTAGGTCACAATCCTGCCAATGTGGAGAAGATTAATCATTGATTGTTTCTAAGGGTAACTCGTAGAACTCAGAAAACAGCTCTGGATGTGAATGGAGAGAATCGGCACAAATATATAAAACTTATATAAATGAAATATAAGTGATACTTTGTACTGTGTAACATTCATGGGTCCGTTACTGATACAATGTTGCCTTTGATAAATATTAAGATGGTAAATACAACAAATCACAGTAAAAAGAGGAGGCTCAGCCTTTATTAAATAAGTAGCAAAAACAAAGGGAAAAGGTGGAGCAGATTGATTGATGTCCTCTGAGCTCCATTTATAAGGCTGGATGTTTACATTGTAACCTAAGTGCAGATATAGCCTGTCCCTAATATACTGGTCCAGTGGTTGAACATTGTCACATGCCTTGTGGTCAAGTCAGAATAACAGCATCTGAGCCCTGGTGGTCCGGTGGTTAAACCAGAAGCGTAGCCAAGTTTTCGAGCACCCGGGACAAAGATTCAGTTTGGTGCCCCCCCCCCCCCCAGCTTCTTACCCGTGATCTCCTTTCCCCTCGCCATGTTTAATTTCTCTACCAATCAATGAGGTGTCATTTTTTTCCCCACTTTTTTTTAATGTAACTCGAGCATAAAACTGTTTGTACATTTTACAAGCGATATAGTTCTATAAGGGAGATAACACAACAATAAATTATATCTAAATAAATAAAGAGGTCAGTGCCCGACTAACACAGATTGTATAACTGAGGCTAATGAGACTATATGGTGACATAATGAACAGCCCCCCTGTAGATAGTGTCAAACCCCCCAGCTGTAGATAGTGCCACACCTTCCGGTGTAGATAATGATATTTAGCCCCCTGTAGATAGTGCAACACCTCCCCCTGTAGATAGTGCTATACAGCCCCCTGTAGATAGTGCAACACCTCCACCTGTAGATAGTGCTATACAGCCCCCTGTAGATAGTGCCACACCTTCCGGTATAGATAATGATATACAGCCCCACTGTAGCTAGTGCCACACCTCCCCCTGTAGATAGTGCTATACGGCCCCCTGTAGATAGTGCAACACCTCCACCTGTAGATAGTGCTATACAGCCCCCTGTAGATAGTGCCACACCACCCCTTGTAGATAGTGCCACACCACCCCTTGTAGATAGTGCCACACCTCCCCTTGTAGATAGTGCCACACCTCCCCTTGTAGATAGTGCTATACAGGCCCCTGTAGATAGTGCCACACCCCAGCCCTGTAGATAGTGCCACACGTCCCCTTGTAGATAGTGCTAGACAGCTCCCTGTAGATAGTGCCACACACCCCCCTTGTTGATACTGCCACACACCTCCTTGTAGATACTGCCACCCCCTCTGTAGATAGTTCCACACAGAGCCCCCTTTAGATAGTGCCACACACCCCTTTGTAGATAAAGCCACACAGCCCCCTTTGTAGATACTGCCTCATACACCCCCCCTGCAGATAGCGCTACATTCCCCTCCCTGTACATAGCACCATTGGGGCTCCCTGGAGGAGCCTCTGATGTCACTGTCCATATATGGACAGGGATGTCATGGGCTCCCTCTAGGTGCGGAATACCTGGCCAGAGCATCGGCAACGCTCTGGCCTGGAGAAGCCCTTGATGCCCGTGTTGCATGCCCCTACATTCCCTCCTAGTTGCGCACTGGGCACATGCTATGCGCATGCCCCCTATCTATGCCCCTTGTTAAATAATGCCACATGCATTGTGGTTAAGTCTGAATAATAGATTCTGAGTCTTGATGGTCAAGTGGTAGCACAGGGTCATATCTCTTGTGATGTACTGGAAATAGCAGTTCCCTTATAGAACAACCTTGGTAATCTTGTGGTAAACAATGTCACATCTCTTGTGGTCTAGTCTGAATAATAGCATATGAGACCTGGCGGTACAGTGGTTAAGCAGTATCATATTCCTTGTAATCCAGTGAGACCTAAGCCCTGGTGGTCTAGTAGTTAAACCATGCCACATCCCTGGTGGTTCAGTCAGAATAACACCATCTGAGCCCTGGTGGTCCAGTGGTTAAACAGTATCATATTCCTTGTAGTCCAGTAAGAACTGAGCCCTGGTGGTCTGGTAGTTAAGCCATGTCACGTCCCTGATGGTCCAGTCTGAATAAAAGAATCTGAGCCCTGGTGGTCCAGTTGTGTGGTTAAATAATGTCACATCCCTGGTGGTCCAGTCAGAATAACAGCATCTGAGCCCTGGTGGTCCAGTGGTTAAATAATGTCACATCCCTGGTGGTCCAGTCAGAATAACAGCATTTGAAGCCTGGTGGTCCAGTGGTTGAATTGGTGGTCCAGTCAAAATTATTAGCATTTGAGCCCTGGTGGTCCAGTGGTTGAATATTGTCTATTCTCTGGTGGAAAAGTAGTACACGTGGCATTACAAGTCCACTGCTGATGCCTTCATATACCCCCACGTCACATGTACCTAGAACTAGTAATGTACCCTCTTGGGAATTGCCCCATTATCATCCAGCTGGTAAATGACTCTACCACTGACCCTCAAAGGGCTGGCTGCAGCAAGGACCCCATACCCAATGATTAAGGAGAAGTGTAGATGTCACTTTGCATTGGCACTTTACTGCCCATCACAACACCGGCCACGGTGCCAACCCTGTGAAGCGACACGTAGCATTGGTTGTACATAGTGCATTCCAATCTATGTGACGCTAATGAGGATTATTACATCCATAGCAACCGAATTCTTGTGTCAGGGACCTCTGCTGTGCAGCCAAACAAATCCTCCAACTACAGAACCTCAATTGTTCTCCTGGGCAGATTGGGAAACACAGAAACCAATCAGCACATGAGTCATTAATGGCCAAAAATGACATGGTTGTCCCAGAGCACATGAGGCACAAACCCCCTACTGTATAACTCCTCACAGGGGGGCTTATAACATCCGACTGCTTAGTAAGAGGAGACCGGAGTTCAAGGTGAAAAATAGGTCATGTATTAAAGCCTATGGGGGAGGGGGGTAATCGGAGGAGACCGTTATTTCTGCAAAGAACAGTCCAAAACCCTAGGGATACCCTTATCCCCCCCCCCCCCTCCCAATCTCCATGCCCAACAAGTGTCAGTAGAAAAGTCCCATGTTCTGTATGTGTGATCTGATAAATCTGTCCCTTATAATCCAATATGTCCCGTGCCTGGTTGAAAATTTAAAGGGGAACTCCACTTTTAAGCAACATTTTATTACCCTTCCCAGGCGAAATCTAATGTTGAGTCACTTTGTAAATATTTAGCTTCTCTTATCTTGTACTGATCTTGAGTTACAACCCATCTAAGAAGGTCATAGACCTAAAAAGAGACGCCCATAAACATGCCCATGAGGCTTGGCAAGGGTGAAAAAGCGGATGCCAGGCACATGTGGCACCACTTATCTCAAGGAAAACAAGGAGGGATGAAATCTAAACTTTCTAATCAGTGACTGATCACCTCTCCTGACCAGCTGTCAGATCAATCGCCAAACATGTCATTGGCCAACTTCATACTTTAGTCCCATCCAGAGCTGCATTCACAATTCAGCCGACTCACTAGATTTTTCTCTGCGGACTAAAGTACTTGTATTTTAAAGGAAATGATCGTTAAGACCTAAAATATAACCAAGATACACGCTGCAAAACTTGGTAACTCGGGACCTTCTCATGCCCCCGACCCCATGGCCGGTGCAGGTCATTTCATTGGAAGCAGAACCCGTATCTTTGGACGGTTTAAGGGCGGCGTATGTGGAGTCTGGGTGAAGTTGATTTTGTTTTTAAAGGAGAATATAGACAAGTTGTTCTTAGAGAGATGCAAAAAAAAAAAAATGTCAGACTTAATTTTTCTAAATCCCGTGTTATTATAGAACAAGTAGAAGATTAGCACCATAAGCTCCTCATATTTGTGTCTGGAGACTGTTTATAATCATTCTGTCCTTGCAGTAATGGAAACCAGCTCTTCAATTACTGACTGTCTGCTGAGCCGATGTATGTACACAGCAACCAATCTGAACAAGCAGAGCTGCAGTGTAAAGCATGGGGGTACAGAGACACAGCCTGAGTCTCTGCTGAGACAAAAAATAAACTTCAGATGCCAATAGATATGCGGCTAAGCTGGAGTCACTGATCATAGCTGTGCCTTAATGAAGAAAAGCTGTAGTGTAAAGCATGCGGTGGGCAGAACAGCAGCCTCAGCCTCTGAGATAGGAGGTAGATTTTAGACAACTGCAGACAATGCATCTAAGTTAGAGTCAGTGATCATAGCTGATCCCTAATGGATCAGAAGAGCAGTGTAAATCATAGGGGCATAGAGTCACTGATCAGAGCTGCATCCTAATGGAGACAAACTGCAATGTAAAGCATGGGAAACAGAACAGCGACCTGAGCCTCTGATGAGACAGAAGGTAGATTTCAGACTAGAGGGGCTCAAATAGACAATGCAGCTATACTGGAGTCACTGAGCTTAGCTGTGCCCTAATAAGGCATAGCTGCAGTGTAAAGCATGGTGAAAAAATATAGCGGCAGCTTAAGCCCCTGATTTCAGACTAGACCAGACTCCAGTAAAAAATGTAGCAATACTGGAGTCACTGATCATATCTGTGCTGTAATGAGGCAGTGCTGCAGTATAAAGCATGGTGAGAGAATATAGCACAGTCTAAGCCCCTGCTGAGACATGAAGAAGATTACAGAGTTAACTGGACTATAATAGACAAAGCAGCTATACTGGAGTCACTGATCATAGCTGTACCATAATGAGGCAGCGCTGCAGTGTAAAGCATGGTGAAATAATATAGCACAGACTAAGCCCCTGCTGAGACAGGAAGTAGATTACAGATATAGCTGAACTCTAGTAGACAATGCAGCTATGCTGGAGTCACTGATCTTAGCTGTGCCCTGATGTAGCAGAGCCAATAAGCATCACGTACAGGTAAAGTATATCATTTCCTGGACATCTAATGTAACCACGGCACTGGCATTTTAATAGAACTCTGTTCCAAAAAGTTATTTCCTCCAGATCAATATATTTAAAATATGTATCTGAGTCGGGTTTGTTAATTGATCCCCATGATTTATTCAGAAGAAATGGGTGTAAAGGCGGATCTGCTCTTATCTGTGATGCCAGCGCCCCAGGAACGCTGTCGCCCGATCAGCAGGTTCAATAATGGAACAAAGTGGTAACTGGCACCAAGAAATGATCGATCCCTGAAGTTACTGCCACTGCTTATATTACACGTGACTGCGGAGGGAACACTGGTATACAGCAGAGTCCCAATGACTTATGGGAATGATAAGGATATCTAATATGGAGCAGTCACCACTTCTGGGGGATATTTCTGGTTTTCTCCTTCAGTGTTGGCTGCTTTTTATCTTCTAGCCATTACATTTCTACTTATCCTTGCTTTACACTACAGCTTTGATCCCTTAGGACACAGCCATGATCATTGACTCCAGGTTAACTGCATTGTCTATTGGAGTCTAAGGTAGTCGGAAATTCACCTCCTGCTTCATCAGGGGTCCCGGTTTTGTCGTACTCCCATGCTAGACACTGATGACACCGTAAATATGGGCACTCTGATTGCACTATTAGTGGGGCACTCTCACGGGACTATTAATGGGGCACTCTGATGTTACTTTTATGTGCGGGCGCTCTATAAACAGGGAACACTGATGGTACTATTAATGGGGGCACATTGAGTAGGTGCTCGAGCCAACATACCCCCCCCCCAGATATGCCCTTATGGCATTGTGGTCCTTTACTGAAATCAGGGTTTATTAGGCCCCTCAGACACTAGAGCCCCGGTGCAATCTCAACCTCTGCCCCCTTTTACTTGTATCACCGTCGAGGAGATATTTGTTGCTATTTAGGGCTCGTCCACACGCAGCAGAATTACGAACGGAAAATACGCAGCGGATACAGTAGCAGCAAAGTGGATGAGATGTAACAAATCTCCACGCGCTGCGTAAACTTTCTGTGCAGAAATTGACCTGCGCTGCGTATTTTTCGTACATGTCAATCTCCGCTGCGGAAAGTGCCCAGAATTGCTTCATTTTTCAGAGGAGATGTCACCATCCCCCAATATTGTGGAAAAACGCCGCAAAAAACGCACCATTTTCTGCAGTCGAAAACACAGGAAATGGTGCGTTTTTTCCGCGGCGGAAAGTGCGACTTTTAACGGATTGCTGCAGAACTTTTCTGCAGCAATTCCGTTATGTGTGGACGAGCCCTTATAGTTCCATATAGTTCCTTATAGGTCCTTATAGTTCCCCCTCTAATACTTTCGCCTTGTAATTGTACATTTTCATTGTATACCAGCAGGACCGGCCCTACATAAAGACCCCAACAATTTATAATCTAGATATTCAGTCCATGCGCAGGTCCCGCTCAGGACTGTCCCCCGTCTGTCCCTATGGGATAATCCCCTGTAATGTGTCCAGATCCGTCTTGTTATTCCCAGAGCTTTGTTTATTTCTTGTACAATCTCTATGAAGACGTGAGAAAACTTCAAAGAGGGGTTCACATACTTATAGCACATCTTTGATTATCGGCAGGCTATTTATAACACGAGGGTCACTGTACACGTACCGCTGCCCCGGAATACTACATCTGCGCGGCAGCGGACTTGTTGTAGTTATTGTATACTTAAAAGTTCTGAGTCTTCCTAATAGACTTTGTGTTTCAATTCTTCACTATTTTCAAGATCTCTGCTTGCTGTTAGTGAACGGGAACGTTCATTGTATAAATTTAGAGGCTAATAGACAGTCCTGCTTGCACAGCTGCAGCGTTTCCTACATTCTGTGATTCGCTCATCAGCTGCGTGAGCGGGACCAGGTCAAGAACACGTTCCGTTCTGGCGGGTACATGATGTCAGAACTGTCGTCTAGTAACTTCCATGATGTCATGGGATGAGACCTGGTACGAGGCTGCCAAAAAATGAGCACCTTCGATTTAGGCAAAACCTTTCTTGTGTTTTTCGCTGTGGGAATATTAAATCCAGCGATAAACGCAGCCCGCGGCATAATTACCTGCTTTCCAGAACCGTTTTTAAGGGGACGTCATTACTACATAAGACCTGCCCAAAAACACCGGTCATGCCCCACAACAACAGCCTGGGAGCACCCAATATAGCTCCATCACAAGGGCCCCCGATTAACAATGTTATCATAAGTGCCCCCAAAGTGCACATCGGGATGGGGGGGGGGATATTTACTGTTGGTGATTCAGATTATGTCATGTAGATAATTTGTTACCAATTGCAAAAATGAAAGGATGTTATGTAATGCCAGACATGATAAATATGATCTATCTGTAGAATTCTTTATAAATACTTCCATTAATGTCAGCACAGTGTCCCCCATCTACAGTGTCAGCTGAGCATCCCCATCTACAGTGTCAGCTGAGCGTCCCCATCTACAGTGTCAGCTGAGCGTCCCCATCTACAGTGTCAGCTGAGCGTCCCCATCTACAGTGTCAGCTGAGCGTCCCCATCTACAGTGTCAGCTGAGCGTCCCCATCTACAGTGTCAGCTGAGCGTCCCCATCTACAGTGTCAGCTGAGCGTCCCCATCTACAGTGTCAGCTGAGCGTCCCCATCTACAGTGTCAGCTGAGCGTCCCCATCTACAGTGTCAGATGAGCGTCCCCATCTACAGTGTCAGTTGAGCGTCCCCATTAATAGTGTCAGCAGTGTTTCCCCCGTTATAGTGTCACATTAATAGTAATAGCAGAGTGTCCCTCATTTATAGAGCCACCTGTGTGCCCCTATTGATAGTATCAGTAGAGTGTCTCCCAATTATAGTGTCAGCTTAGTGCTACTATTAACAGTATCAGCAGGATGGTCCCTTTGTAAAGTGTCCGCTGAGTGCCCCATTAATGGCGTCAATAGAGTGTACCCCACTTATAGAATCAGCTGAATTTCTCCAGTTATAGTTTCAGCAGAGTCTCCCCATTAATAGTATCAGACGTGTGTCCCCATAAATATTATTCAGCCACAAAATACAGATCTCCCCTATTTCTTGAGACTCCGGGAGCGTTGGAAAGCATGGGCGGTGGCTGTGCGAACACTGGTGTCCTTTACATCCGTCCCTGGACTGCATTGTTTTCTGTCCTTGAGTCGCCCTCTTTTGTCAAACTCCATTCAACGGTTTCCTAGCCATATCTCTACACAACGAGGCTGATTTGCCACTCAGGGCTCTAGCAAAGATGGGTGATGCCCCCTAGAGGATCTGGTCAAAATAAATTCATTGACTCGCAAAGACTGCACGCTAGAATTATTATAAGCGACGTGAAGAAAGAAGTCACCATGAAGGGCTCTTGGCTCGGGTCATAAAGCGTCACTGATGACTGTAAACACCCCGTCGTGTCCCCTTTAAGGGCTGCGTTTCGTTTGCTCAGCTGTGTAAATCCATGATGGTTTCGTGTTTGGTATTGATATTGGCATTTTCTTTGTTTTCTGACATCATGATGAATAATAGTCTCAGGTCCCCGTCATCTCCTGAGCGCAGGGTATAAAGTCCTCACAAGGTACAGATGCTGGGAGCTCGGGGAATTTACATCAGTGCTGCCGGCAGGAGCAGTGAGTAGTGGAGAGCGCACTCCTCTCCTGAAATACTCTGTGCTGCTGGGTGGTACCCTGCTCTTTCCATTATGTGACTCTCAGTCTGTAGCCTCCCACAAGATTAGTACACTCCTCTTCTGAAATACTTTGTGCTGCTGAGTTCCCTGTTCCTTTCACTATATAAATCTCAGTCTGTAACATCTACTAGTCTACATTCCCGTCCTCATTTCATGACTCTGCCTTTGTCACATGCAGCCTTGTCCCCAGTAATATAATCATGAATGCCAGAATAGTGCCCCCTCATAAACAGTACCAACATAGTGCCCTCTTATTTACAGTGCCAGCCTAGTGCCTCCTCATAAACTGAGCCAGCATAGTGCACCCTCGTAAACAGTGCCACAAAAGTGCCTCCTCATAAACAGTGCCAGCTTAGTGCCCCCTCATAAACAGTGCCAGAACAGTGCCCCCTCATAAACAGTGCCAGAATAGTGGCCCCTCATAAACAGTGCCAGCATAGTGCCCACTCATAAACAGTGCCGGCATAGTGCCCCCAAATAAACAGTGCCAGCATAGTGCCTCCTCATGAACAGTGCCGACATAGTGCCTCCTCATGAACCGTGCCAGAATAGTGCCACATAATCAGTGCCAGCATAGTGCCCCCTCGTAAACAGTACTAGCATAGTGCCTCCTTATTTACAGTGCCAGCATAGTGCCCTCTCATAAACAGTGCCAGAACAGTGCCTCCTCATAAACAGTGCCAGAACAGTGCCTCCTCATAAACAGTGCCAGAACAGTGCCTCCTCATAAACAGTGCCAGAACAGTGCCTCCTCATAAACAGTGTCAGAACAGTGCCTCCTCATAAACAGTGCCAAAACAGTGCCTCCTCATAAACAGTGCCAGAACAGTGCCCCCTCATAAACAGTGCCAGAATAGTGCCCCCTCATAAACAGCACCAGCATAGTGCCCCCTCATAAACAGCACCAGCATAGTGCCCCCTCATAAACAGCACCAGCATAGTGCCCCCTCATAAACAGCACCAGCATAGTGCCACCTCATAAACAGTGCCAGCATAGTGCCCCCAAATAAACAGTGCCAGCATAGTGCCTCCTCATGAACAGTGCCAACATAGTGCCTCCTCATGAACCGTGCCAGAATAGTGCCACATAATCAGTGCCAGCATAGTGCCTCCTCATAAATAGTGTCAGATTAGTGCCCCTCATAAACAGTGCCAGTATAGTGCCTCCTCATAAACCGTGCCAGAATAGTGCCAGCATAGTGCCTCCTCTTAAACAGTGCCAGCATAGTGCCTCCTCATAAATAGTGTCAGATTAGTGCCCCTCATAAACACCGCCAGCATAGTGCCCCCTCATAAACAGTGCCAGCATAGTGCCCCCTCATAAAAAGTGGCAGCATAGTGCCCCCTCATAAACAGTGCCAGCATAGTGCCCCCTTATAAACAGTGCCAGCATAGTGCCTCCTCATAAACAGTGCTACACTAGTGCCTCCCTATAAACAGTGCCACAAAAGTGCCTCCTCATAAACAGTGGCAGCATAGTGCCCCCTCATAAACAGTGGCAGCATAGTGCCCCCTCATAAACAGTGGCAGCATAGTGCCCCCTCATAAGCAGTGCCAGCATAGTGCCCCCTCATAACCAGTGCCAGCATAGTGCCCCCTCATAAACAGTGCCAGCATAGTGCCCCCTCATAAACAGTGCCAGCATAGTGCCCCCTCATAAACAGTGCCAGCATAGTGCCCCCTCATAAACAGTGCCAGCATAGTGCCTCCTCATAAACACCGCCAGCATAGTACCCCATCATAAACAGTGCCAGCATAGTGCCTCCTCATAAACAGTTACAGTATAGTGCCTACTCATAAACACCGCCAGCATAGTGCCCCCTCATAAACAGTGCCAGCATAGTGCCCCCTCATAAACAGTGCCAGCATTGTACCTCCTCATAAACACCGCCATGATATGATTCAAAAATACAATTTTCGCTTCCTGCTGCCACCACTAGTGGGTGCACAACACATAAAGATTTATTTTTAAGTCAATGGGAGCAATATAAAGACATAAGCAGCAAAAGTGGCAGCTTTCAGCAACTTTAGCAGCCAATTTGCCTACTCTGACGGAAGGCTGGATATCTCTGCTATTCCGCAAGACTTCTGGACAATCCAGCAGAGTAGGCAAATATCTGCTGTAGCCTGTATGTTGTCTAATGCCTCAAGCAGTAATATACTTACGTAGTTACTGACTTGTTGGGGAAATAGACCAAGTAATCTGGATTCAGTCATATCGCACACACTGTGACAGGAGGCAGCTATTGGCGCAATACTTGATGGCTTTTAGGTTTTCAGCTCTGGCTGTAGCTCAGATGAGTGATTTATACAACGGCTGCAGTTATTCAACACAGATTACACTAGTCAGACCCAAAGTGTCCTGCAAACAAGAAAGACAAATATGACTAAAGCACGAAATACCCAAAACCAGATGAAAAAAAACTGATTTTAAAGGGAAATTCCACCTTAAAGTCGATCTCTAAAATTCTGTACTGTTCCCTATGTACAAGAATATAACTACTATAATACTGCCCCCTATATGCAAAAATATAACTACTATAATACTGCCCCTATATACAAGAATATAACTACTATAATACTGCCCGCTATATACAAGAATATAACTACTATAATACTGCCCCCTATATACAAGAATATAACTACTATAATACTGCCCCCTATATACAAGAATATAACTACTATAATACTGCCCCCTATATACAGGAGTATAACTACTATAATACTGCCCCTATATACAAGAATATAACTACTATAATACTGCTCCTATATACAAGAATATAACTACTATAATACTGCTCCCTATATACAAGAATATAACTACTATAATACTGCCCCTATATACAAGAATATCACTACTATAATACTGCCCCTATATACAAGAATATAACTACTATAATACTGCCCCCTATATGCAAAAATATAACTACTATAATACTGCCCCCTATATACAAGAATATAACTACTATAATACTGCTCCCTATATACAAGAATATAACTACTATAATACTGCCCCCTATATACAAGAATATAACTACTATAATTCTGCCCCTATATACAAGAATATAACTACTATAATACTGCCCCCTATATACAAGAATATAACTACTATAATACTACTCCTATATACAAGAATATAACTACTATAATACTGCCCCTATATATAAGAATATAACTACTATAATACTGCTCCTATATACAAGAATATAACTACTATAATACTGCCCCTATATACAAGAATATAACTACTATAATACTGCCCCCTATATACAAGAATATAACTACTATAATACTGCCCCTATATACAAGAATATAACTACTATAATACTGCTCCTATATACAAGAATATAACTACTATAATACTGCCCCTATATACAAGAATATAACTACTATAATACTGCCCCCTATATACAAGAATATAACTACTATAATACTGCCCCTATATACAAGAATATAACTACTATAATACTGCTCCTATATACAAGAATATAACTACTATAATACCACCCCTATATACAAGAATATAACTACTATAATACTGCCCCTATATACAAGAATATAACTACTATAATACTGCTCCTATATACAAGAATATAACTACTATAATACTGCTCCTATATACAAGAATATAACTACTATAATACTGCCCTCTATATACAAGAATATAACTACTATAATACTGCCCCCTATATACAAGAATATAACTACTATAATACTGCCTCCTATATACAAGAATATATCTACTATAATACTGCCTCCTATATACAAGAATATAACTACTATAATACTGCTCCTATATACAAGAATATAACTACTATAATACTGCCCTCTATATACAAGAATATAACTACTATAATACTGCCCCCTATATACAAGAATATAACTACTATAATACTGCCTCCTATATACAAGAATATATCTACTATAATACTGCCTCCTATATACAAGAATATAACTACTATAATACTACCTCCTATATACAAGAATATAACTACTATAATACTGCTCCTATATACAAGAATATAACTACTATAATACTGCCCCCTATATACAAGAATATAACTACTATAATACTGCCTCCTATATACAAGAATATAACTACTATAATACTGCCCCTATATACAAGAATATAACTACTATAATACTGCTCCTATATACAAGAATATAACTACTATAATACTGCCCCCTATATACAAGAATATAACTACTATAATACTGCTCCTATATACAAGAATATAACTACTATAATACTGCTCCTATATACAAGAATATAACTACTATAATACTGCTCCTATACACAAGAATATAACTACTATAATACTGCTCCTATATACAAGAATATAACTACTATAATACTGCCCCCTATATACAAGAATATAACTACTATAATACTGCCTCCTATATACAAGAATATAACTACTATAATACTGCCCCTATATACAAGAATATAACTACTATATTACTGCCCCCTATATACAAGAATATAACTACTATAATACTGCCCCTATATACAAGAATATAACTACTATAATACTGCCCCTATATACAAGAATATAACTACTATAATACTGCCCCTATATAGAAGAATATAACTACTATAAGGGCATGACCACACATGGCGGAATTCCTCCGCAACTGTCCGCATCCATGCCGCACAGAATCTGCGTTGCAGATTCTGCTGCGGATCTGCACAAAATGTGCAGTACATTGATGCGGACTAGCTGCTGCGGACTGCGGGAAAAGTGCTTCCCTTCTCCCTATCAGTGCAGGATAGAGAGAAGGGACAGCACTTTCCCTAGTGAAAGTAAACGACTTTCATACTTACCGGCCGTTGTCTTGGTGACGCGTCCCTCTTTCGGCATCCAGCCCGACCTCCCTGGATGACGCGCCAGTCCATGTGACCGCTGCAGCCTGTGCTTGGCCTGTGATTGGCTGCAGCCGTCACTTACACTGAATCGTCATCCTGGGAGGCCGGACTGGAGACAGACCCAGGGAGTTCTCGGTAAGTATGAACTTATATATTTTTTTACAGATACATGTATATTGAGATCGGTAGTCACTGTCCCGGGTGCAGAAACAGTTACTGCCGATCGCTTAACTCTTTCAGCACCCTGGACAGTGACTATTTACTGACGTCTCCTAGCAACGCTCCCGTCATTACGGGAGCCCCATTGACTTCCTCAGTCTGGCTGTAGACCTAGAAATACATAGGTCCAGCCAGAATGAAGAAATGTCAAGTTAAAAAAGCAAGACGCATCCGCAGCACACATGACATGTGCATGACAGCTGCGGACTTCATTGCGGAACTTTGAATCTCCATTGAAGTCAATGGAGAAATTCCGCCATGAGTCCGCCACTGCTCCGCAACAGACAGAGCATGCTGCGGACACCACATTCCGCTCCGCAGCCTATGCTCCGCAGCGGAATTGTACGCATCGTGTAAACGAACACTGCTAAATTAAAGTGAAAGTCAATGGAGAAACGGCTCCGCTGCGGATTAACGCTGCGGAGTGTCCGCAGCGGAATTTAAGTGAAATTCCGCCATGTGTGAACCCGCCCTAATACTGCTCCTATTTACAAGAATATAAATTAGTGTTAGGACAGGAGAACTGACCCGTCTCTTGCGTATCCCTGGGTATCCTAGAATCACACGGAGCCCCCTCCTCTTGCCCAGTTCTCCCTCATGAATTCTCTATACTAGCGTTTCCCCAGTCAGTCGGGGTTCATCATGGGACAAAATAGGGATAAAAGACATATAATACCAGATCAATACACAGAGATATAGGGTAAGATGGCCGGACAGCATGACACAACCGCAGCAAGGCCCCAACTATCCAAAAAGTAATAAGGGCGACAATTACCAGGCCCACAATGTAGACACTCACTCAAAACCACGTGCCGATAATTTGGCATCACTGTTTTCCCACTATGGGTATAATATATGCCCCCTATGGGTAAGATTGTGATATAGGTGAGAACTTTTATTAAAGGTTAACTAAAATTTTAGAAAACTTCTGATATGTCATAGTGATATGTCAGAAGGTTTGATCGGTGGGGATCCGAGCACTGAGACCCACACAGATCGCTAAAACGAAGCGGCAGAAGCGCTCGGTCGAGCGCAGAGCCGCTTCGTTTATGATCGACTTTTTTTTGGAAAGCCGAGCAGTTAGTTTACGGGTTCATAGACTTCCTATTGAGTTTATATACAGTTACCTTGGCTTTCCGAGAAAAGTCGATCAGAAACAAAGCGGCTCTGCGCTCACCCGAGCGCTTCTGCCGTTTCCTTTTAGCGATTGTTGGGGGTCTTAGTGCTCGGAACCCCGCCGATCAAAACTTCTGACATGTCACTATTACATATCAGAAGTTTTCTGAAAGTTTAGTTACCCTTTAATTATATAGATATTTCTTTTCCTGGAACGTTTCTTCATATTTTTCTCTGTCCTCCGGGAATATTACTCGTTGTCTGTACTGTATATGGAGAAAGATGCTGGGTGATGGGATCGGATCCGGGTTCTGCCCCCTTCTCCCTGTGACATCAGCTGCTCCTAGAAGACCAAACCTAAAGATCTTCTCTTGCTGCAGGGAAAATGTTCAGATCTGAGGATTGACAGGCAGCAGCACAGTGTCGGATGTTAGTGACCCCCCTCCCCTTTCTAAATGTCGCCCCCCCCCCCCCCCATGGCATATGTTCATGTCATCATTACCTCTACATCCATACATCACCTGTTATCTCTACTTTCCCACAGAACTGCAGAGACTATATACTTAGTGAGTTGTCACAAGAAAAAAAAATACAACATAACCTCAACTCTGCTACATCTGTCATCTGTATAGAGGGGAACTTTTCTCAGGTATGTCAGAACTTACAATGTCAGGTGCAGTAGAGCTGAGTTTGTCACATGCTTTTACATAGAACAGTAAGTCACAATGCGAATGCAAAAAAGAATATTCTAAAACAATTAAAAGACAAATTTATCTTCGCTACATTTGTAAATAATAATGTATCAGATTTTTATCTGATGAATCCGACATGAGTTTGTTAATCGATCTTAACGGAAACTATAAATAAAGCATTATCTATTGTCATGATGCACAAACAGTGCAGCCCCTAGGAGTTAAAAAAGCTAATTCTGCTCTGCTACATCTGTATCTACTGTACGTACATCTTAAATTACTCCTAAAAGCTGAGCCGTCATCTCTTCTGACGTCTTTTAGTAAAATCTTGAATTCCCCATAAAATAACAATTCTAAAGTTAGAACTCTGCATTGTACCGTTCCTCTGTTACTCCTCCTACAAATTTATGAATAAATTGACAACTGGGTGTTACCAGTTGGGGGTGTGTCTTTACACAGATGGACACTGTCCAATCAGTGCTCAAATTCTTAGACTGTGTAGGGACACTCCCCTTTGACGAGGGGAATGGTAACAGCCAGTTGTCAATTTATTTATACATTTATAGGAGGAATAACAGAGGAAACATTGAATGAATTGTTATTTTCTGGGGAATACATGTATTCCCCATAAAATAACAATTCTAAAGTTTCTAAGAACTCTGCATTGTACCATTCCTCTGTTACTCCTCCTTCAAATTTATGAATAAATTGACAACTGGGTGTTACCAGTTGGGGGTGTGTCTTTACACAGATGGACACTGTCCAATCAGTGCTCAAATTCTTAGACTGTGTAGGGACACTCCCCTTTGACGAGGGGAATGGTAACAGCCAGTTGTCAATTTATTTATACATTTATAGGAGGAATAACAGAGGAAACATTGAATGAATTGTTATTTTCTGGGGAATACATGTATTCCCCATAAAATAACAATTCTAAAGTTTCTAAGAACTCTGCATTGTACCATTCCTCTGTTACTCCTCCTTCAAATTTATTAATAAATTGACAACTGGGTGTTACCAGTTGGGGGTGTGTCTTTACACAGATGGACACTGTCCAATCAGTGCTCAAATTCTTAGACTGTGTAGGGACACTCCCCTTTGACGAGGGGAATGGTAACAGCCAGTTGTCAATTTATTTATACATTTATAGGAGGAATAACAGAGGAAACATTGAATGAATTGTTATTTTCTGGGGAATACATGTATTCCCCATAAAATAACAATTCTAAAGTTTCTAAGAACTCTGCATTGTACCATTCCTCTGTTACTCCTCCTTCAAATTTATTAATAAATTGACGACTGTGTGTTACCAGTTGGGGGTGAATCTTTACACAGATGGACACTGTCCAATCAGTGCTCAAAATCTCAGACTGTGTAGGCTTACTTTATACCAGTGATGTGCAACATCGCTAGCTGTTGTGGGACTACAACTCCCAGCTTACTCACTGCTAGGTCATTCTGGGAGTAGTAGTTTTACAGCGACTGCAAGGATCACTCCTCTACACTATCTGTTAGTTAGTGCATTGTAGCACCAGCAAACTCTGCATTGTTATATCAAGCAGCTGGTGTCAGGTAGGTGGATGTAAAGATAACTAAAAATATCATTTTGGACAAGCGCTTGACTTCTGGATACGTGAGGGGCGCGGTGACTCTCCTCGGCAGACAACTCAATACCAGGAATTATCCTGTATATACCGGGTACCGATGACTTTCCCTATTGTTTCCGGTTCTAGTGAGATACAATATTTACTATACTTAGTGTCAAAACAGCCGAAACCTGCACAGCGAGGTCACATGACGGCGGCAGGTATTTATAACCGCTACAAACAAAACTGTGAAAAATCCCACAGTCTGGAGGAATTCTATTTTTTTATATAAATATACATAAAACCCGACATGTCTGATTATAGCAAGAAACACAAAGAATCCACTTCAAAGAAAAGCAAAAATCAGTTAAGTTGGGAATGAAGCCGTAAAGTGATAGTCCCGCAATTCAATTTATATTGAATCCTTCCCGCTACCTGTAAGCTGGAGACCTCATATGTAACTACAAGTCCCAGAAGTTTCACAAGAACTGAAAAAACGACCATTACATTATAGTAGTTATATTCTTGTATATAGGGGGCAGTATTATCGTAGTTATATTCTTGTATATAGGGGGCAGTATTATAATAGTTATGTTCTTGTATATAGGGGCAGTATTATAGTAGTTATATTCTTGTATATAGGAGCAGTATTATAGTAGTTATATTCTTGTATATAGGGGTCAGTATTATAGTAGTTATATTCTTGTATATAGGAGCAGTATTATAGTAGTTATATTCCTGTATATAGGAGCAGTATTATAGTAGTTA
The DNA here is from genome assembly GCF_050947455.1 of Rhinoderma darwinii. Lineage (NCBI taxonomy): Eukaryota > Metazoa > Chordata > Amphibia > Anura > Rhinodermatidae > Rhinoderma > Rhinoderma darwinii. The sequence continues at coordinate 9,159,890 of NC_134688.1, forward strand.
TATTCTTGTATATAGGAGCAGTATTATAGTAGTTATATTCTTGTATATAGGGGCAGTATTATAGTAGTTATATTCTTGTATATAGGAAGCAGTATTATAGTAGTTATATTCTTGTATATAGGGGCAGTATTATAGTAGTAATTTTCTTGTATATAGGGGCAGTAATATAGTAGTTATATTGTATATAGGAGCAGTATTATAGTAGTTATATTCTTGTATATAGGGGCAGTATTATAGTAGTTATATTCTTGTATATAGGGGCAGTATTATAGTAGTTATATTCTTGTATATAGGGGCAGTATTATAGTAGTTATATTCCTGTATATAGGAGCAGTATTATAGTAGTTATATTCTTGTAGATAGGAGCAGTATTATAGTAGTTATATTCTTGTACATAGGGGCAGTATTATAGTAGTTATATTCTTTTATATAGGAGCAGTATTATAGTAGTTATATTCTTGTATATAGGAGCAGTATTATAGTAGTTATATTCCTGTATATAGGAGCAGTATTATAGTAGTTATATTCTTGTAGATAGGAGCAGTATTATAGTAGTTATATTCTTGTACATAGGGGCAGTATTATAGTAGTTATATTCTTGTATATAGGGGGCAGTATTATAGTAGTTATATTCTTGTATATAGGGGGCAGTATTATAGTAGTTATATTCTTGTATATAGGGGGCAGTATTATAATAGTTATGTTCTTGTATATAGGGGCAGTATTATAGTAGTTATATTCTTGTACATAGGGGCAGTATTATAGTAGTTATATTCTTGTATATAGGGGGCAGTATTATAGTAGTTATATTCTTGTATATAGGGGGCAGTATTATAGTAGTTATATTCTTGTATACAGGGGGCAGTATTATAGTAGTTATATTCTTGTATATAGGGGGCAGTATTAGGGCATGACCACACGTGGCGGATTTCCTCCGCAACTGTCCGCATCAATGCCGCACAGAATCTGCGTTGCAGATTCTGCTGCGGATCTGCACAAAATGTGCAGTAAATTGATGCGGACTAGCTGCTGCGGACTGCGGTAAAAGTACTTCCCTTCTCCCTATCAGTGCAGGATAGAGAGAAGGGACAGCACTTTCCCTTGTGAAAGTCAAAGAATTTCATACTTACCGCCCGTTGTCTTGGTGACGCGTCCCTCCTTCGGCATCCAGGCCGATCTCCCTGGATGACGCGGCAGTCCATGTGACCGCTGCAGCCTGTTATTAGCCTGTGATTGGCTGCAGCCGTCACTTAGACTGAAACGTCATCCTGGGAGGCCGGACTGGAGACAGAAGCAGGGAGTTCTGGGTAAGTATGAACTTCTATTTTTTTTACAGGTTGCTGTATATTGGGACCGGTAGTCACTGTCCCCGGTGCAGAAACAGTTACTGCCGATCGCTTAACTCTTTCAGCACCCTGGACAATGACTATTTACTGACGTCTCCTAGCAACGCTCCCGTCATTACGGGAGCCCCATTGACTTCCTCAGTCTGGCTGTAGACCTAGAAATACATAGGTCCAGCCAGAATGAAGAAATGTCAAGTTAAAAAAGCAAGACGGATCCGCAGCACACATAACATGTGCATGACAGCTGCGGACTTCATTGCGGAAATTAGAATCTCCATTGAAGTCAATGGAGAAATTCCGCCATGAGTCCGCCACTGCTCCACAACAGACAGAGCATGCTGCGGACACCAAATTCCGCTCCGCAGCCTATGCTCCGCAGCGGAATTTTACGCATCGTCTAAACGAACACTGCTAAATTAAAGTGAAAGTCAATGGACAAACGGCTCCGCTGCGGATTAACGCTGCGGAGTGTCCGCAGCGGAATTTAAGTGAAATTCCGCCACGTGTGAACCCAGCCTTATAGTAGTTATATTCTTGTATACAGGGGGCAGTATTATAGTAGTTATATTCTTGTATATAGGAGCAGTATTATAGTAGTTATATTCTTGTATATAGGAACAGTATTATAGTAGTTATAAACTTGTATATAGGGGCAGTATAATAGTAGTTATATTCTTGTATATAGGGGGCAGTATTATAGTAGTTATATTCTTGTATATAGGGGGTAGTATTATAGTAGTTATATTCTTGTATATGGGAGCAGTATTATAGTAGTTATATTCTTGTATAGGGGCAGTATTATAGTAGTTATATTCTTGTATATAGGGGCAGTATTATAGTAGTTATATTCTTGTATATAGGGGCAGTATTATAGTAGTTATATTCTTGTATATAGGGGCAGTATTAGGGCATGTTCACACGTGGCGGAATTTCACTTAAATTCCGCTGCGGGCACTCCGCAGCGTTAATCCGCAGCGGTGCCGTTTGTCCATTGACTTACACTTTAATTTAGCAGTGTTCGTTTAGACGAGGCGTAAAATTCCGCTGCGGAGCATAGGCTGCGGAGCGGAATTTGGTGTCCGCAGCATGCTCTGTCTGTTGCGGAGCAGTGGCGGACTCATGGCGGAATTTCTCCATTGACTTCAATGGAGAGTCAAAATTCCGCAATGAAGTCCGCAGATCTTATGTGTGCTGCGGAGCGTATTGGTTTTACTACCATGACATTTCTTCATTCTGGCTGCACCTATGTATTTCTAGGTCTACAGCCAGACTGAGGAAGTCAATGGGGCTCCCGTAATGACGGGAGCGTTGCTAGGAGACGTCAGTAAATAGTCACTGTCCAGGGTGCTGAAAGAGTTAAGCGATCGGCAGTAACTGTTTCTGCACCCGGGACAGTGACTACCGATCTCAATATACGTGTATCTGTAAAAAAATAGATAAGTTCATACTTACCGAGAACTCCCTGCGTCTGTCTCCAGTCCGGCCTCCCAGGATGACGTTTCAGTCTAAGTGACGGCTGCAGCCAATCACAGGACAAGCACAGGCTGCAGCGGTCACATGGACTGGCGCGGCATCCAGGGAGGTCGGGCTGGATGCCGAAAGAGGGACGCGTCACCAAGACAACGGCCGGTAAGTATGAAAATCGTTTACTTTCACTAGGGAAAGTGCTGTCCCTTCTCTCTATCCTGCACTGATAGGGAGAAGGGAAGCACTTTTCCCGCAGTCCGCAGCAGCTAGTCCGCATCAATGTACTGCACATTTTGTGCAGATCCGCAGCAGAATCTGCAACGCAGATTCTGTGCGGCATTGATGCGGACAGTTGCGGAGGAAATCCGCCACGTGGGGCCGTGCCCTTATAGTAGTTATATTCTTGTATATAGGGGGCAGTATTATAGTAGTTATATTCTTGTATATAGGGGGCAGTATTATAGTAGTTATATTCTTGTATATAGGGGCAGTATTATAGTAGTTATATTCTTGTATATAGGGGGCAGTATTATAGTAGTTATATTCTTGTATATAGGAGCAGTATTATAGTAGTTATATTCTTGTATATAGGGGGCAGTATTATAGTAGTTATATTCTTGTATATAGGGGCAGTATTATAGTAGTTATATTCTTGTATATAGGGGGCAGTATTATAGTAGTTATATTCTTGTATATAGGGCGCAGTATTATAGTAGTTATATGCTTGTATATAGGGGCAGTATTATAGTAGTTATTTTCTTGTATATAGGAGGCAGTATTATAGTAGTTATATTCTTGTATATAGGGGGCAGTATTATAGTAGTTATATTCTTGTATATAGGAGGCAGTATTATAGTAGTTATAGTCTTGTATATAGGGGCAGTATTATAGTAGTTATATGCTTGTATATAGGGGCAGTATTATAGTAGTTATATTCTTGTATATAGGGGGCAGTATTATAGTAGTTATATTCTTGTATGTAGGGGGCAGTATTATAGTAGTTATATTCTTGTATGTAGGGGGCAGTATTATAGTAGTTATATTCTTGTATATAGGAGGCAGTATTATAGTAGTTATAGTCTTGTATATAGGGGCAGTATTATAGTAGTTATATTCTTGTATATAGGAGCAGTATTATAGTAGTTATATTCTTGTATATAGGGGGCAGTATTATAGTAGTTATATTCTTGTATATAGGGGCAGTATTATAGTAGTTATATTCTTGTATATAGGGGCAGTATTATAGTAGTTATATTCTTGTATATAGGGGCAGTATTATAGTAGTTATATTCTTGTATATAGGGGGCAGTACTATAGTAGTTATATTCTTATATATAGGAGGCAGTATTATAGTAGATATATTCTTGTATATAGGGGCAATATTATAGTAGTTATATTCTTGTATATAGGAGCAGTATTATAGTAGTTATAGTCTTGTATATAGGGGCAGTATTATAGTAGTTATATGCTTGTATATAGGGGCAGTATTATAGTAGTTATATTCTTGTATATAGGGGGCAGTATTATAGTAGTTATATTCTTGTATGTAGGGGGCAGTATTATAGTAGTTATATTCTTGTATGTAGGGGGCAGTATTATAGTAGTTATAGTAGATGTTTGTTTGTTGTCAGTGAATGAGAACACTAACGTTTACATTTACAATCTGCATACCTGTACATAGCTAGTCCTGCTAGGTAGTGAATACATTTATATGTAGTCTGGACAATGCTCTGTGAGCTAAACAGCTTGGACTCCAGACTGATATATTGAGCTCACAGTCATGTTCAGATCATTATTGGCTGCAATAGTTATATGTATAGTGGTTAATACTGGAGGTAATCACGTAGGCCCCATGCACATGGCCATAATTTTGATTCGCAATTACGAACCGTAATTGCGGATCAAAGTACGGACCCATTCATTTCTATTGCTCACGGACACCTTCCCGTATATTTACGGGCAGGTGTCGGGGCCGTAGATCGGCTCCACAAAAAATAAGACAAGAAAAAAAAATGTTTTTTTGAATTTTACAGACCGTGCTCCCTAACTTTATAATGGGTGCACGGACCGCAAATGTGGGTGACTGTCCGTGGCCGGCCAGTCCTTTAATCACGGGCGGTGATTACGGGCACGGACGTGTGCAGGGGTCCTTAAAGTCTCTGAATCTTTATTCTCTAGTTTACTCAACCCTTAGTGACCTTCCTGGATATTGATCATACATGTAATGTCTCTATTCTATTTTTGGGCCCTGTGTTTACTTTGCTGATCACCAGATCATGAGTGATCGCATGAGTTTTGAGATAAGTAAAAACAAGTATCACTCCATACATCATCTTGAGTATAATCAGACGCCTCGTGTCATCTCTGCGTTTCATGTTTTATAAACTGTTTGAAATTGTCTCTTTTATCTTGTTTATTTGGTCGTCCCTGACGTGTCACGAGATTCTAATTTCCAAATATGATCCGAGTGCTAAATTCATGTAAAATTTGGCAGAATTTTTTGTCTTTTACTGATGATTATTGTGGGAGAATTAGGTGCTCGGTGTCGAACTGGGGTGCCTGTGTTCCACCGGTAAAGGAACAAGAAAACATGGCGCTCCATAGCGTGACATTGCACCGGCGTGATAGATGAGGAGGTCTGTGCTCCATACGCTCACCTTGATTAATTGCGCAAGTCGGGCACAATATCGTAAGGAGTGCGTCAGTCTGAAGAAGGATCTGCTGCCGATGCACATCTTTCCCGGAACAGGTATATTCAAGCAATGCAGAATGGAGTAAAAACATAGGACACTATAGTCCTGAAGTTGGAGAAGAAAGAAGCTAGATTGGCGGTGGGTTACGTTGCAGTGTGTGGCTTTGGACTGAGCACAGAACCCCGCTCAGTCCTGAGACAATACATGCCCGTATCTCCACTCCAGGGCCCCCATCCTCCAATTGAAGCCTCTGTTGATCCTGCCATCTCTGGACCCCAATGCGGCGGTGTGTTGGTTCACACATGGCATGGTAAACTGTTGCCAATCTGGCTGCTTTCTTTTCCAAATTCAAGTTAATAATGTCCCACTGTGATAAGCAGTCTTCAATGGCCAGGGTTATACAGTATATGGCCAAAAGTATCTGGACGCTGCTAATTATTACGTTCAGGTGTTCCAGCCACACACAATGCAGACGGGTGCATAAAATCAAGCACACAGTCATGCAATCTCCATAGAGAAACTAGATTGCTAGTCGTACTGAAGAGCTCATTGACTTTACACGTGGCACTTTCATAGAATGTCACCTTTACCTTTAAGTCAGTTGATGAAATCTTGGCTCTTCTAGGTCTGTCGTGGTCACCTGTAAATGTTATTATTATCTGCTGGATCTGCCGTGGTCACCTGTAAGTGTTATTATCTGCTCGATCTACCCCAGTCACCTGTAAGTGCTATTATTATCTGCTCGATCTACCCCGGACACCTGTAAGTGTTATTATTATCTGCTAGATCAGCCCTGGTAATCTGTGTTAGTATTATCTGCTTGATCTGCCCAATCACCTGTAAGTGTTATTTTTATCTGCTAGATCTGCCGTGGTCACCTGTAAGTGCTATTATTATCTGCTAGTTCTGCCCAATCCCCTGTAAGTGTTATTATTATCTGCTAGATCTGCCCCAGTCACCTGTAAGTGTTATTATGATCTGCTAGATTTGTTCCAGTCACCTGTAAGTGTTATTATTATCTGCTAGATCTGTTCTGGTCACCTGTAAGTGTTATTATTATCTGCTAGATCTGCCCCGGTTATATGTAAGTGTTATTATTACCTGCTAAATCTGCCCCGGTCACCTGTATGTGTTGTTATTATTATCAGCTAGATCTGCCCCAGTCACCTGTAAGTGTTATTATCTGCTAGATCTGCCAGGTCACCTGTAAGTAATATTATTATCTGCTAGATCTGCTCCAGTCACCTGTAAGTGTTATTATTATCTGCTAGATCTGCCCCGGTCTCCTGTAAGTTCTATTATTACCTGCTAGATCTGCCCCAGTCACCTGTAAGTGCTATTATTACCTGCTAGATCTGCCCCAGTCACCTGTAAGTGCTATTATTATCTGATAGATGTGTCAGGTCACCTGTAAGTAATATTATTATCTGCTAGATCTGCTCCAGTCACCTGTTAGTGTTATTATTATCTGCTAGATCTGCCCAGGTCTCCTGTAAGTGCTGTTATTACCTGCTAGATCTGCCCCAGTCACCTGTAAGTGCTATTATTATCTTCTAGATCAGCCCCAGTCACCTGTAAGTGCTATTATTATCTTCTAGATCTGCCCCAGTCACCTGTAAGTGCTATTATTATCTTCTAGATCTGCCCAGTCACCTGTAAGTGCTATTATTATCTGCTAGATCTGCCAGGTCACCTGAAAGTGTTATTATTGTGTTGAAGAAGCGTATAAGTATAACAACAACTCAGCCATGAAGCAGTAGACCACAAAACTCACAGAGCGGGACCACCAAGTGCTGAAGAGCGTGTTACGTAAAAATCGCCGATTCTCTGTTATAGCACTCACTGCAGAGATCCACACTGCCTCTGGAAGTGACATCAGCACCAGCACTGTGCATCTGGAGCTTTATGAAATGGGTTTCCATAAGCGCTGCACACAAACCTAGGACCACTATGCACCATGACAAGTGGTTGCTGAACTGGTGTAAAGCACATCATCACTGGACTTTGTAGCAGCAAGTTCTCTGGAGTAATAAATCACGGCTCACTATCTGGCAGAATGATGGAGGAATCTGGGTTTGTGGATGCCAGGAAAACGCCACCTACCAGACTGCATAGTGCCTACTGTAACATTTGGTGGAGGACGGGTGATGGTCGAGGGCTGTTGTTCAGGATTCAGCACAAAGGCATTTTACAAACTCATATAGGTGTGATAGATCAGGGACCACATACTTTTGGCCATATTGTGTAGATCATCACACCATGGAAACCTCTCCCCATTCTATGATGAAATTCAAATATATTTTTTAAAGAAAAAACGTTTACTTGTAAGGGGCCATGTCCTTAACCATTCCAGTTCCGGCTCTGAATCAGCTGCATGTACATTTATCAGAGAAATCTTCTGCTACAAATCCCTCCTCTACCTACTTCTCCAGCTGGACCAACATTAATCAAGCACCCTTTACATATGTCCATCCACCACCACGCCACCTCTTCCCTCTACAATTGATAGTGCAGCCTACGGCTCATACTTCAGATCTGGCAATAGAGGAAACAGCCCAAAAACACCCCTTACCTAAAGCACTTGGGCAAACATGGTGGTTGGAGAAGCAAAGATCAGTGCTGAGGGCCTTCCACCATCCGGACCCCATGGCAGTTGTATATTTATTTGGCTCCTTCTAGACCTGTCCTCTGCTTTCGACAAACTCGACCACCCCCTCCTGGTACAAGTTCTCTCATTCATTACAGACTTGGCCCTCTCCTAGACCTCATCATACCTCATCAACCGAACATTTAGTGTCTCCCACCCAAACACCACCTACTTGTCTCGTCCTCGCTCTATTGGTGTCCCTCAAAGCTCTGTCCCGGGACCCTTGCTCTTCTTCATCTACACATTTGATCTGAGACAGCTGATAAAATCCCATACATTTCAGTACTACTTCTCTGCTGATCGGGATAATATTACATTCTGCCCTGTCTTTCAAACCGCACAGTTCTTACCACTTCTTGCCGCCTCCTCCAAAGTGCCAGCTGGGGAAACCATAAACGGACTACCCAAGGGTGCCAGCATAAAGCCAGACTACACCTTGACACTTTTTTGGGACAATGAGTTCCCTTGTCCTGTCTGGGCAGTTTGTACAAAATTCCACTCATATGGCCGGAGCTTGTTACATGGCACTATTAGTGGAAATATTGTTAATCTGGCAACCCGATGGGGGGTTTCTCTACAATCTCAGAAATTGGTGTGTTCAATTGCTTCCCACAACCCTGCCGTTGGATTGAGATCTTGAGGCTGATCTTTTTAGGCTGCTGAATAGCCTTTTTCAATCTTGAGGGGTCTAAAGTTCCAGGAGCCCATTCCTACACTATAGACAGCAGGCTACATCCAAACAGACTATTACCAGATGAAACCATGTAGCTGTGTGGCACAGTGCCAATGGTGCCAGAAATTGGCGCAGTGAGGCAATGAGAGCCCAGAATGAAGACGCATTCTACTAAAATTGGTCAGATTGAGGCATTTTCAATTTCTTTTTACATTAAAATAAGGTATTTATCCCCTTTCAGTTATCTTAAAAGCAGTGAATAGCACAGACTGTATATGAAGCAGCTCTCTCTGCCTCTCTCACAGCAGGAAATCTCAGCACAATAAGCATTAGTATATAAATTACATCAGATTGGATGTTGTAATCACATCTCTTTCTGTCTATGTCCCCTGACCGCTAGGTATTATATCCCACACCAAGCAGGCTCTGGCAACCAGCAGAAACTTCCATGTGGAAAATATAAGTTATGTTTTTGATGGAGGGAGCATTAATTTTGTTATCGAAAACCATGGGATAAAATGGGATGTTTATGTCTTGATAGATGAACATTGGATCTTAATATTCCATTTGATCATTTTGCTATTCACAACCCCAGGCAACAAACAACTCCGGAAGAGGCCCCATGTCTAACCTGTTCTGCTTCTAACTTTGTAACTTCTTAAGTGTTTTTCCTGCAAGTATTGGCTTGTGATCAAGATCAGTAAATCATCTGTGGAGGAAGGAAGTTTTCTACATATGTGCAATCCATTGTGGACGGCCAGGTACTGGGGATGACAGGAATCAATGTGAGACCTTTCCTCACAAATACTTTTAGCCTTACGTGGTATTTTCAAAGAAAGCAAATTTCCACAGAAGTAGTTTATTTGCTTTGGTACATGATTGATCGTCTCTATTGTTGTCATAAGGTCATATTTTTTTTTTAGTTAAATAATGTTTCCTATTTCTTCGGAACTGTGATGGGAAGGTCTGACAATCTCTATCTAGTGACGCTTGGGGGAGAATATTTAAGTAACCTAATTTACTTTACCCTTTTGCCATAGCAAAAACTAGTCACATAACTATCATTCCCCTCCTAAAAGGATGGCAAACCACTGCTGGAGGTAAGTGCTCATCGAGAACATCAGTAAATCCCAGGCCAGTTTGCGGACACTGCTCCAGATGAGATCAGGTATCTCAACCACACCTATTGCAAAACCGTGCATAAAATCAAGCACACAGTGATGCACTCTCCATAGACAAACATTGCTAGTAGTATAAGTGGTGCTGAAGAGCTCAGTGACTGTACATCTGGCACTGGAAGAAAAAGCAATAATGTCAGCATTCCAAAAATGTGAATCTTTTTATTGTCCCCATAGTACAGACACAAGCAACATTTCGGCTCTAAGGGAGTATTTTTCTAGGCACTGTCATCGCATGCCACCTTTGCCCCAGGTCAGTTGTGAAATTTCTGAACCACTAGCTCTGACCCAGTCACCTGTAAGTGTTATTATCTGCCAGATCTTCCCCGGTCACCTGTAAGTGTTATTATCTGCTAGGTCTGCCCCAGTCAGCTGTAAGTGTTATCATTATCTGCTAGATCTGTCCCAGTCACCTTTAAGTGTTATTATTATCTGCTAGATCTGCCCCGGTCACCTGTAAGTGTTGTTATTATTATCTCCCCCGGTCACCTGTAAGTGTTGTTATTATTATCTGCTAGATCTGCCCCAGTCAGCTGTAAGTGTTAATATTATCTGCTAGATCTGCCCCGGTCACCTGTAAGTGTTGTTAATATTATCTGCTACATCTCCCTGGTCACCTGTAAGTGTTATTATTATCTGCCAGATCTGCCCGGTCATCTGTAAGTGTTATTATTATCTGCTAGATCTGCCCAGTCACCTGTAAGTGTTATTATTATCTGCTAGGGATGTCCAACAAGCTTATATAGGTTAGATGGTCAGGGGCCCAAATATTTTTGGCCAGATAATGTAGTCAGCAGACTGAGGAATCCTGTCCTCATTATATGACAAACTCCTCCAAATATGTTTTTGAAAGAAAAAAGTTTTATTTGTGAGGGACATATACTTCACACTTCTGGTTCCAACTTTGGATCAGCTGCAGAAACATTCATCAGAGCAATCTTCAGCCACACATTCCTCCTCCACCCCTTCCCAGGCGAACCCACAATTACCAACCACTCCTTACATACGTCCATCCACCACCACTCCACCTCTGCCCTCTACAATGGGCAGGATGTAAACTAAGACTGGTTTATCTTATTTGAGTCTAAGGAACGGAGATAGTAGGAGGTATTTCCGCCAAATTTTAAACTTTCTGATATGAGTCAATATTTCAGATCTGAAAATTAGAATTAGGAGGCTACAGCCCAAAATCACCCCTTCTCTAAAAAACTTATGTTAGAATTAGGCAGGCATGAAATTTGGGGAGCAAAAGACACAATCCAAAATCTATAGGAAAGTCTTCCCAGAAGCCAACTCCATAATAACCCAAATGGTTTTGGAATAGCATGCCCACCAAGCTCATATAGATGTAATGGTCAGGAGTCCACATACTTTTGGCCAGTTCGTGTATTTTGGAGTTGCAGGAGAAACATTTAGAGATTTCTCTTGTTTAGTAGGATCCAGATCCCATTATGCTCATACAGCTGCTTTAGGATTTCTGGAGGAAATGACCTACGGCTGATTCTGTCCCTGAACATGTAGAACAGACTTGGAACCAGATTGCCAACCCCTCGTTTATAGGATTTATGTTCATTTGGAGACTCCGTTCGACAGCAACCAAATGATGCCCAATGAATTAATCTTATTTAAGTCGAGAGTAATAAAATTAGGAAATTGTTTTTGAAAGGAAATGAAATATGTATTGCAACAATTTATGAGATTATGGAAAAATGGAAATTGTTCTGTGTCACATTATCTGCTAAATAAGAGCACTCAAAAATGTCCTTGTCTCCCAATCATTTTAGCAGAGAGACGCGGGCACCTCCCCATTGGGGCTAAAGACTGGCACGATGGAGGTCCCAGTTATTGTCCCCACAGACCAGATTTTGATGTCTGATTGACATGTCATAAAAGTATTTTTTTGACCACTCCAAAATTTTCCAAAAAGTTTCTTTAGGATGGAATTTCCTTTGATAATTGACTTTAAAATGTATCCAATTTCCATGCAAAATGACATGTACCTGTATTCACTCTTCTGTCTAAATAGTTTTTTAATTACTACACTGTAAATCTTTATGAAATTACAAAATTGACAAAACTGCAATTTCACAAAATGGTAGAAAAAGAACTTTAACCCCTTAGAGACCCAGCCAATTTTCAATTTTTCATTTTTGTTTTTCCATCATCGAATTCCAAGAGCCATAACTTTATTATTTTCCGTCAACATAGCCGTATGAGGGCTTGTTTTTGCGGGAAGAGTTGTAATATTTAATGGCACCATTTAATATACCATATATTGTACTGGAAAATGGAAAAAAAAAAGAATAATTTTTTGTTGGTTTCATTTTTACGGCATTCATAGCGTGGGCCAAAATGACATGTTATAAAATATAGGCACATAAGAATGTGAAACAACAACTTATAGAAGTCGAAAAAAAAAATATTCTTTGTATAAATATTGTAGTATACAAAAACACTATACGGGTCAGTTCACACAGAGTTTTTTGACGCGGAAACCGCGTCGGAAAGCACACCAAAAAACATCCGAAAATGCCTCCCATTGGTTTCAATGGGAGACGGAGGCGTTTTTTTCCCGCGAGCGGAAAAAACTGCTCTTGGGAAAAAGAATCGACATGCCCTATTTTTGGGCAGAGAAAGCGTATTTCCCGGCGTTTTTGGCCATTGGCGCTTAATGGCAGAAGGCGAAAAACGCTGCGAAAAATGGCTTGCAGGCAGAGTAAAATCTGCCTCAAAATTGTATCTCTATACAAAATGACATGTTACCTTTATTCTGCGGATCAATACGATTATGGTGATACCAAACTTATATTGTTTTTTAAGATGTTATACTTTTACAAAGAAAAAATAATTTTTGTTAAATTCTTGGGTACATACAACTTATTAAATTAATTTTATTACATATTTTGGCAAGGCTTAATAATAGAGCACTGGTAGCAGATTTGGTTTATATGAGCCTTTCCTCTGTGTACTAAACCAAGTGGGCACATGAGCATAACTAAGGGCATAACATACACAAGAAGGAAAGACATAGCAATAAGATAAGGGGAGAGAGCAGGAAAATGTATGCAATTGTATTTAGGTGGGTGACTGGGTGACCAAAGACAGCTCTCCAAAGCTTCCAAAATGGGTGACCATGATTTCAACTTCCTGTTATTAGTTAAATTAGATGGTGGTTGGATGTTCAGCCTGACAAAAACTCTATAGAGCAATTTTATAGAGCTCTCCTGCTCGCTTCACCAGTTACCAGGACTTGTGTGGCTGTACCTTAAACCACAACAATAAGAACCATGGGGCAGATTTACTATAAAGTCCAAAATGAAGACCGCGTAAACTTAGACCAGGCAATCTGAAGATGCGTCAAATTTATCACAGTGGTGCACGCAATATAATACATTTGGGGCATCTTGCTAGACATTTTTCTTTCCCTTATACCAGCTCTTGACTGACTCCCTGACTGACTTATTTTGTACATTTAAGCCAGGCCCATTCCAGCTACACCCAACCCCTTTTCTAGAAGTCCCTAGTGAGCGCAAAAATCTGTTCTTAAAATAGTTTATTGAAATGTGCAAAATTATGACAAAATTTGGTGCATTTTTTTGACAAATTCTAGACACAGACACAGTAAATTTGCCCCATTGTAATGGCAGGAAGGAGGTGAAGGGAAAGTGAGCCCTAATCTACCCACCGCCCTGTCCCTGCCTACTTGCAACGACCCGCCCTAGGCGACGAGGTACAACTGGGCGGCGGTCCCTACGCTGTCTAAGTGCACAGGAAAACAAACAGGGAACACGCAAGGGAAGGGGCAGGAGCCACGGAACGCCACGAGGAAACGGAGCGGCGAACGAACAGTCAGGACCAGGACGAAGTGAGTACACCCGAGCGGGTACGGAGACAGAAGCAAGCCAGGGGCAAAGCAAAGCAGGTCAAGCAGAACTGCAGCAAGGCAGAAGCACGGCAGAAGCAGGCTGGAGCAAGCAGCAGTGGGGCCAGGAATCCAAAAGAATTACAAGCACTGAGAGAGAACAGGGCAGGTAATAAAGGACAGGGGGCGGAGCTAACTCCGACAGACCAGGCCGCGATAGGCTCTCCCACTCCTGAGCCTGCCACCCTGGTTGGTGGGAGATGGTGTCAGTCGAACAGGTCTGGCCTCAGGTGTGGATTGATTAATCCCAGGAGTATACCTAGATGAAGTACCTGGCAGATCCCTAACACCCATGTCTTCCTTATCTCCATGACGTTGCTTTCCTTAGGCATATCAAATGGCAGATCTTCAAAAACTTTCCATTCGGTCAACCATAGGCATAGAGGTAGATTCACTGCATCTAGAATGTCTCATAAAATTTCCAAAAATTTTGCGCAATTTGCCACAATTTTGCACATTTCATGTTAGTTATTTTTCATTTAACAGATGTTTGCACCTCACTAGACACTTTTAAGAAGTGTCTAGGAAAGAAGGCATGGCTTAGTGGGGAATGGGCGTGGCTTCAATGCGCCAAAATGCACCAAATTGCGGAAAACCGCGCCAAGCTAAAACTAAGTTAACCAAGAATCGGTATATGGAAGATCTTCTGACTGCCTGGTCCAAGTTTACACTGTCTAAATCTTACACAGCTCAGTAAATCTGCCCCAAAGTCTCTTATAATAACTGTGAATAAACTAAGAAAATAAACAAGCACCCCCCCCCACCATCGTTTCCCTGCAATTGATTAGATGTAATTCCGCTTTGAATTAGGAAACCATCAGCTGGTAGAGGGGGCTGGGGTAGGATTTCTAGTAAGTCCTTCTTCAGAACCTATAAGACCTTAACAGCTACTTGGAGGCCATCATTCTTATTCCCAGACGTCTCAGGGGGACGTAGGACAGTAAGTGTCTGTCATAGTCTAATACTAACCTGACCCCCGGACTCTCGGACCCCCACCCACACCCACTTCTGCATTATGTGCTGGAATTTTGGCATCCTCTCCATCACCGGCTGCTAATAGAGAACTTGGATGAAATCCATTTTTGCTAATGGATCTGTGACGCTTCAAAATATTTTTTGTGTTTTATATTATAGATTTTTCACTATGTTTCTGCAAGGTAAGCTCTCCCCAGCCGGAGGGAATATTTCCAATTCTGCTCCGTAGATCCTAAACTAGAAATCTGTGCGAATGATTCAATGGAATAATAAGGCATACAAAAATTCCAAGGCAAATAACACCGTCATAATGTGCACAAAAACCAAATAGTACCATGTATTACATAAATAATGCCGCCATACAGAGGCCAAACAGTGAGAAAGTAGCGAGTAGCGAGCTAACACGGAAAATATCTGGTGAGGCAGTTGGTTAATAATATTATAACAGGTTGTTCATAGGGTTTATAATAATATCTCAGGTGAACTAAAAGGTTAATTAAATACTTGCTAGTGTAGTGTGAAAGTAATAATATCCTAGATGATCTAGAGGAGTAATAAATACAATTCCAGATGGTTTTTTTCTGCTGAGATCTCTGAAGTCTACGTAGGAATATAGACATAATTATCTGCATCGAGCGGTAAGCCTCAGTAACTGCTGCACAAGGGGTTGTGAAGGTACCCATAGCCATCCCCTGGATATTCTGGTTGGTCTTGGAAGGTGCAAGTCTATAGAGCACAACATTTTACAAATTTAGCAATAAGTTATCATGTGCATACATATCATCAAGGGCAAGTATGTAAAAATACCCTCTATTTGCCTTATTCATGATCCCAAGTTTCAGAACCATTGTGGTCTAGAAACAAAATTCAAAGTTTTTCTAATTGTGTTGGGTCTTCCTACTTAGGCTATGTTCACACAGAGTTATTTGCAGAGGAAATTTCTGCCTCAAAATTCCGAGATTTTGAGGCAGATTTTGACCTTCCTGCACGCGGTTTGCCGCTTTTTTCGCTGAGTTTTTTGCACCATTTTTCTCTCGTTCCCATTGAGTGCTACGGGCAAAAAACTCTGCGAAATACGCTTTCTCTGCCTCCCATTGATGTCAATGGGAGGTCAGAGGCGTAACCGCGCGAAGATAGGGCATGTCCCTTCTTTCTCCCGCGAGGCGGTTTTACCGCTCGTGAGAGAAAACCGCCTCCGCTTCCTATTTAAATCAATGGGAGGCAATTCCGGCCGGTTTTTGACAAGTTTTACGGAGCGGTTTCCACGCCAAAAAAATCGTCAAAATACTCCGTGTGAACAGGGCCTAAGAAGAAAACTTAGATTACAATCAATAGTATAAAAACAATAATATTATTAGTATTTAAATTTTCATTATTATTATTATTTTATTATATTTCTTAGTATTATCATTTATATTATTATTACTATTATTTTTAAATATTATTCTGAATGTTATTATTATTTATATAATATTATATTATTATTACTATTATATCATTATTATTACTATTATTATTATTTATCTTCTTACTGTTATTATATCATTATTATTATTACTATTATTTTTATTATTACTATTATTATCACGGCTCCGTCAGTCTGTACACAGGACACATTATAATACAGATATTGATGTGATCCCAGTATACAATCTCCATCTGCAGCTGCGGAGTCCTAAGATTAATATCATCTGATTTGTGTGTGTCCTAGACTTCTCCGTGATGTGGGATCGATCATATTCTAGAATTTATACATAGACCCTACCGGACGCTCCCTGCTCTCCGCACCACTACTCTTCTTGGTTGATTCACTCCAGCAAGTGCCGGAATTTGAGAATTTTGGTTACATGGAACCTTTAGGTACATACATTGATATTTACAATATGTGAGTTTTCTCTCCCTCTCTCTCTCTCTCTCTCTCTCTCTCTCTCACTCTCTTAATGATGTAGCAGAGCTGAATTTGTTATTTAACTGTTTGGGGACTGCATTGTTTTAACACAGTTAAAATTTGTAAATATGGTGGTTAAAAATGTGGTGGTTGTTACCTGCAGTCCTAGAAAAACATCACAGATCACACATAGTGATACTATCTGAGTACAGATAATGTGGCTCTTGTTACCTGCAGTAATAACGTAAAACCCTGATAACGTATTTCGGGTCATTTATAGACACTTTCTTAGAATGTAATTTTACTTGTATCAGTTCTATAACATATTAGATAGACAGTATTATTATAGTAGTTATATTCTTGTATATAGGAGCAGTATTATAGTAGTTATATTCTTGTATATAGGTGGCAGTATTATAGTAGTTATATTCTTGTATATAGGGCCAGTATTATAGTAGTTATATTCTTGTATATAGGGGGCAGTATTATAGTAGTTATATTCTTGTATATAGGAGCAGTATTATAGTAGTTATATTCTTGTATATAGGGGCAGTATTATAGTAGTTATATTCCTGTAAATAGGAGCAGTATTATAGTAGTAATATTCTTGTATATAGGGGCAGTATTATAGTAGTTATATTCTTGTATATAGGAGCAGTATTATAGTAGTTATATTTTTGTATATAGAGCAGTATTATAGTAGTTATATTCTTGTATATAGGGGCAGTATTATAGTAGTTATATTCTTGTATATAGGGGCAGTATTATAGTAGTTATATTCTTGTATATAGGAGCAGTATTATAGTAGTTATATTCTTGTATATAGGAGCAGTATTATAGTAGTTATATTCTTGTATATAGGGGCAGTATTATAGTAGTTATATTCTTGTATATAGGAGCAGTATTATAGTAGTTATATTTTTGTATATAGAGCAGTATTATAGTAGTTATATTCTTGTATATAGGGGGCAGTATTATAGTAGTTATATTCTTGTATATAGGGGCAGTATTATAGTAGTTATATTCTTGTATATAGGAGCAGTATTATAGTAGTTATATATTTGTATATAGAGCAGTATTATAGTAGTTATATTCTTGTATGTAGGGAGCAGTATTATAGTAGTTATATTCTTGTACATAGGGGGCAGTATTATAGTAGTTATATTCTTGTATGTAGGGAGCAGTATTATAGTAGTTATATTCTTGTACATAGGGGGCAGTATTATAGTAGTTATATTCTTGTTTATAGGAGGCAGTATTATAGTAGTTATATTCTTGTATATAGGGGTAGTATTATAGTAGTTATATTCTTGTATATAGGGGCAGTATTATAGTAGTTATATTCTTGTATATAGGGGCAGTATATAGTAGTTATATTCTTGTATATGGGGGCAGTATTATAGTAGTTATATTCTTGTATATAGGGGCAGTACTATAGTAGTTATATTCTTGTATATAGGGATAGTATTATAGTAGTTATATTCTTGTATATAGGGGCAGTATATAGTAGTTATATTCTTGTATATAGAGGCAGTATTATAGTAGTTATATCCTTGTATATGGGGGCAGTATTATAGTAGTTATATTCTTGTATATAGGGGCAGTATTATAGTCGTAATATTCTTGTATATAGGGGCAGTATTATAGTCGTTATATTCTTGTACATAGGGAGCAGTATTATAGTAGTTATTTTCTTGTATATAGGGGCAGTATTATAGTAGTTATAGTCTTGTATATAGGGGTAGTATTATAGTAGTTATATTCTTGTATATAGGGGCAGTATATAGTAGTTATATTCTTGTATATAGGGGCAGTATTATAGTAGTTATATTCTTGTATATAGGGGGTAGTATTATAGTAGTTATATTCTTGTATATAGGGGTAGTATTATAGTAGTTCTATTCTTGTATATAGGGGCAGTATATAGTAGTTATATTCTTGTATATAGGGGCAGTATTATAGTAGTTATATTCTTGTATATAGGGGGCAGTATTATAGTAGCTATATTCTTGTATATAGGGGACAGTATTATAGTAGTCATATTCTTCTATTTTGGGGCAGTATTATAGTAGTTATATTCTTGTATATAGGGGGCAGTATTATAGTAGTTATATTCTTGTATATAGGAGCAGTATTATAGTAGTTATATTCTTGTATATAGGGAGCAGTATTATACTAGTTATATTCTTGTATATAGGAGCAGTATTATAGTAGTTATATTCTTGTATATAGGAGCAGTATTATAGTAGTTATAGTCTTGTATATAGGGGCAGTATTATAGTAATTATATTCTTGTATATAGGGGGCAGTATTATAGTAGTTATATTCTTGTATATAGGGGACAGTATTATAGTAGTTATATTCTTGTATATAGGGGCAGTATTATAGTAGTTATATTCTTGTATATAGGGGGCAGTATTATAGTAGTTATATTCTTGTATATAGAGGCAGTATTATAGTAGTTATATTCTTGTGCATAGGGAGCAGTATTATAGTAGTTATATTCTTCTATATAGGGGCAGCATTATAGTAGTTATATTCTTGTATATAAGGAGCAGTATTATAGTAGTTATATTCTTGTATATAGGAGCAGTATTATAGTAGTTATATTCCTGTATATAGGGGGCAGTATTATAGTAGTTATATTCTTGTTTATAGGGGGCAGTATTATAGTAGTTATAGTCTTTTATATAGGGGCAGTATTATAGTAGTTATATTCTTGTATATAGGGGCAGTATTATAGCAGTTATATTCTTGTACATAGGGGGCAGTATTATAGTAGTTATATTCTTGTATATAGGGGGCAGTATTATAGTAGTTATATTCTTGTATATAGGAGGCAGTATTATAGTAGTTATATTCTTGTATATAGGGGGCAGTATTATAGTAGTTATATTCTTGTCTATAGGGGGCAGTATTAGGGCACGGCCAGACGTGGCGGATTTCCTCCGCAGCTGTCCGCATCAATGCCGCACAGAATCTGCGTTGCAGATTCTGCGGCGGATCTGCCCAAGATGTGCAGTAAATTGATGCGGACTAGCTGCTGCGGACTGCGGGAAAAGTACTTCCCTTCTCTCTATCAGTGCAGGATAGAGAGAAGGGACAGCACTTTCCCTAGTGAAAATAAACGAATTTCATACTTACCGGCCGTTGTCTTGGTGACGCGTCCCTCTTTCGGCATCCAGCCCGACCTCCCTGGATGACGCGGCAGTCCATGTGACCGCTGCAGCCTGTGATTGGCTGCAGCCGTCACTTAGACTGAAACGTCATCCTGGGAGGCCGGACTGGAGACAGAAGCAGGGAGTTCTCGGTAAGTATGAACTTCTATTTTTTTTACAGGTTGCTGTATATTGGGATCGGTAGTCACTGTCCAGGGTGCAGAAACAGTTACTGCCGATCGCTTAACTCTTTCAGCACCCTGGACAGTGACTATTTACTGACGTCTCCTAGCAACGCTCCCGTAATTCCGGGAGCCCCATTGACTTCCTCAGTCTGGCTGTAGATCTAGAAATACATAGGTCCAGGCAGAATGAAGAAATGTCATGGCAAAAAAGCAAGACGCATCCGCAGCACACATAACATGTGCATGACAGCTGCGGACTTCATTGCGGAATTTAGAATCTCCATTGAAGTCAATGGAGAAATTCCGCCATGAGTCCGCAACCAGTCCGCCACAACTCCGCAACATCCCTTGCATGCTGCGGACACCAAATTCCGCACCGCAGCCTATGCTCCGCAGCGGAATTTTAAGCATCGTCTAAACGAACACTTCTAAATAGAAGTGGAAGTCAATGGAGAAACGGCTCCGCTGCGGATTAACGCTGCGGAGTGTCCGCAGCGGAATTCAAGTGAAATTCCGCCACGTGTGAACCCAGCCTTATAGTAGTTATATTCTTGTATATAGGGGCAGTATTATAGTAGTTATATTCTTGTATATAGGGAGCAGTATTATAGTAGTTATATTCTTGTATATAGGGAGCAGTATTATAGTAGTTATATTCTTGTATATAGGGGCAGTATTATAGTAGTTATATTCTTGTATATAGGGGCAGTATTATAGTAGTTATATTCTTGTATATAGGGGGCAGTATTATAGTAGTTATATTCTTGTATATAGGGGGCAGTATTATAGTAGTTATATTCTTGTATATAGGGGGCAGTATTATAGTAGTTATATTCTTGTATATAGGAGCAGTATTATAGTAGTTATATTCTTGTATATAGGGGGCAGTATTATAGTAGTTATATTCTTGTATATAGGAGGCAGTATTATAGTAGTTATATTCTTGTATATAGGAGCAGTATTATAGTAGTTATATTCTTGTATATAGGGGGCAGTATTATAGTAGTTATATTCTTGTATATAGGAGGCAGTATTATAGTAGTTATATTCTTGTATATAGGAGCAGTATTATAGTAGTTATATTCTTGTATATAGGAGCAGTATTATAGTGGTTATATTCTTGTATATAGGGGCAGTATTATAGTAGTTATATTCTTGTATATAGGGGGCAGTATTATAGTAGTTATATTCTTGTATATAGGAGGCAGTATTATAGTAGTTATATTCTTGTATATAGGAGCAGTATTATAGTAGTTATATTCTTGTATATAGGAGCAGTATTATAGTAGTTATATTCTTGTATATAGGAGCAGTATTATAGTGGTTATATTCTTGTATATAGGGGCAGTATTATAGTAGTTATATTCTTGTATGTAGGGGGCAGTATTATAGTAGTTATATTCTTGTATATAGGGGGCAGTATTATAGTAGTTATATTCTTGTATATAGGAGGCAGTATTATAGTAGTTATATTCTTGTATATAGGAGCAGTATTATAGTAGTTATATTCTTGTATATAGGAGCAGTATTATAGTAGTTATATTCTTGTATATAGAGGCAGTATTATAGTAGTTATATTCTTGTATATAGGGGGCAGTATTATAGTAGTTATATTCTTGTATATGGGAGCAGTATTATAGTAGTTATATTCTTGTATATAGGAGCAGTATTATAGTAGTTATATTCTTGTATATAGGAGCAGTATTATAGTAGTTATATTCTTGTATCTAGGGAGCAGTATTATAGTAGTTATATTCTTGTATATAGGGGCAGTATTATAGTAGTTATATTCTTGTATATAGGGGGCAGTATTATAGTAGTTATATTCTTGTATATAGGAGCAGTATTATAGTAGTTATATTCTTGTATATAGGAGCAGTATTATAGTAGTTATATTCTTGTATATAGGGGGCAGTATTATAGTAGTTATATTCTTGTATATAGGGGCAGTATTATAGCAGTTATATTCTTGTACATAGGGGGCAGTATTATAGTAGTTATATTCTTGTATATAGGGGCAGTATTATAGCAGTTATATTCTTGTACATAGGGGGCAGTATTATAGTAGTTATATTCTTGTGATTATTCCCCTCAATGATGCAGCGTTATAGAAAAGGGGAAGTTGTACTGTGCACTATATTGAGAGAGGAAATGTTGCTGTGTATCTAAGTGTTTTTGAGGTCACACAGACATAACATACAGAAGAAATGAGGAAGCGGCACATGTGGTCCCCTGCTGTTTCCTACCCACAAACTAATGTCTATGGGGGCTGATGAATTAAATACCTAAAACTGGTGAGGGTTATAATTCCATAAAAAAGTCTCTGCCTTATTCCAGATGGGACCAGGAATAACCACATAACGCAATGTTTTTAAATGAATGCATTTATTTAAATGGTGTGTAATTTTGCAACCTTTTTATGTCTACAAAGTAAGCCCAGCGTAATGTAGGCGCAGCCGTAATGAAGCAAGCGCATGACTAGGTGTTTGGGAGTTCTAGGCTATTATGTATTAGGTATTATGTGTTAGGCTATATTTGTAGGGATGGGAGGGTTATGTGAAAGGGGGCATGGGGCAAAATGTATCTATATGTGGTGGGTGGAGAATAAAGTATATAAGTCCATGCGGGGAAGAGGCAGCCCTCTTTCCCGCTGGACAACAGGAGAAATTTTTGTCCTGTTATTATATTTAAAAGACAAATATACAGATTAATATTTCTACTTACCTGATGGAAGCGGCGATGGAGACAACGATGGCCAGGATCCGCGATGCAGCGATGCAGCACGGCGTGGGATGGCTGGATGCGCTGATTGCCGGGGCTCTTCCTCCGGTTCCAGCGGCTGGAGAGGAGAGTGAGGGACGCAGCAGCAGGCGTTCCAGGCCTCAGGAGAGGCCTTCATCTGCAGAGACGCCTCGGTCTGGTCGGCGCCGAGGGAGCCCCTCCAGGGACCCTCCTCCTCCTGCTGGTCCGGAGCTGCACCCTGGCGTCGGTCCACGGAGGTCTGGGAGGAATCCCATCAGGCGGGCGAGACCGGAGGTGACAGGAGGGGGGGGGCCGCGGCGGCCATCTTCCTCCCTCCTGTCTTCAACAACAACGCCGGAAGTGGAGGCGGGACCGGATGCGCGCGCAAGACCGGATGCGCGCACAGGACCGGATGTGCGTGCGGGGCCGGATGCGCGCGCAGGTCCGGAAGTGACGGCTTTCTCCGGCGCCGATGCTCCAGGTGCCGGAGGAGCTCAGCGGACAGACATCAGGACACCAGCGCCGACCCGCAGGAAGAGGCGGGCGGCATCTAGATGGGGAGCGAGATCGCCTCCTGCAGGAGCAGGGAGGCGTGCGGCGGCGACAGCGACCGGAGGTACCCGGGCAACTTCTTGGAATGACGCCGGGCCCCATCCGGACGAGGGGGGGCAGCGGTCTGCTATACAGGCAGCGACGACTACAAGAAGATTTTATTTTGACAGCCCTGCAGAAGGACTGGATCGGCAGGGCTGTCGTTCTGAATATGCCACGCCACCAGGGGGTGGCAGGATCGTGGACGGGCCGCATTCCGCGGAGCCTAGAGCAGCAGCGACTGGAAGTGCGGGGAGCTACGGGGAGCGTGGGGTGCAGGAGCACCACTCCCTAGGATCGTCACGACCGACGCCTGGATTATCTGGAGTGATGGACGCGTCCGCTGGGAGGTCACCTCAGGGACGTACGGGTGAGTCTACCACTGATGTGGTGCCGGGGATGTGTGGGGGGGATGTGGGGGGGATATTGTCAATGTCACAGATGCAATTGTTGTTTAGAGGGATGCAGGAGTATTTTATGAGAATTGTGCCAGGCGTAGAGCAGTCGCCAGCGAGGGTATGGGGCGCTGCTAGTGAGGCGTCTGCTAGTGCGGCAGGGAGTGCGGTTGCTAATGAGGCGATTTCTGGTGCAGCTGCGGCAGTGATTGCGGGTGTTAGTGAAGTGGCGCCGGTTGTGGGTGCCGTAGTGGCTGTGGGAAAAGCAGTTGACGAGGCGGCTAGTACAGCTAAGAAGGTGGTGGAGGATGTGCGTTTGGCTGACGCCGCTAAAGGTGAGGTTTATGTGTGTTTTGAGGGCCCGCTGGGGGCACATTTGAAGGTGGAGATTAGGGAAAAGATATGGAAAGATGAATATGTTGAGATTTTTTCTTTGCTGCCGTTAGAGAAGTTTAATTTGGACCGGTGGAAACCGGATGAAAGTAAGAAGGAGGAGGAGGAGCGGCGGCGGTATCGTTTGATTCCACGGACTTTTGCGAATTGGCTGCAGGCCTTCGCTATCTTGGCTAGTGTGGTGGGTGAGAAGGCGCCGGAGAACTGTTCGGCGCTATTCTGTTATATGGATTCGGTAGGGGAGGCGTATCGTGTATACGGTGGTAATGCGTGGTTGCGGTATGACGAACAGTTTCGTCAGCGGAAGTCGGTGCGCCCGTCGTTGCGATGGGATCACAAGGATATCAGTTTATGGATGCGTCTGATGTCTGCGCCAAAACAGGGGCAGCAGCCCTTTCGTGATGCGGCCGGCGGTCAGGGGTCAGCAGCGGGTCGGTCAGGATCCTCAGGAAAGGGGTGTTGCTGGCAGTATAATGAGGGGCATTGCAAGTTCGGCCCAGATTGTAGGTACAAGCACGAGTGCTCCGGTTGCGGAGGCGCCCATGGTTTGTCCAGATGCTTCAAGAAGCATAAGGGCAGGCAGGGAGATGCTGAGCAGAAGAGGGGCGACGCCGGTGAGGGTGGAAAGGATGCTCCCGTTTTTAAGGGGCTATCCAAATAAGAAAGTGGCGGATTTGTTGTGGTTAGGATTTTCAGAAGGTTTTCGGATTCCTTGTACGTCGGTTGGACGTGACGGGGTAGTCCGTAATTTGTCGTCTGCTTTGGCGCGGCCTGATCTGGTTACGGATAAGCTGCTGAAGGAGGTGGCTTTGGGCCGCATGGCGGGGCCGTTTTCCTCCCCGCCTGTTCAGAATTTGCGTGTTTCCCCGTTAGGTTTGGTTCCAAAAAAGGAGGTGAATAAATTCCGCCTTATTCATCACTTGTCTTATCCGGAAGGCGAGTCGGTGAATGACGGCATTGATCCGGCCCTGTGCGCGGTCAGTTACACTAACTTTGATGCGGCGGTTGTTTGGGTTCGGAAATACGGGAAGGGCTCTCTGTTAGCGAAAACTGACATTGAGGCCGCTTTTCGTTTATTGCCGGTGCATCCGGATAGTTTTTGTTTGCTGGGATGTTATTGGCAGGAGGAATATTTTGTGGATTGTTGCCTCCCGATGGGCTGCTCCATTTCATGCGCTTATTTTGAGATGTTTAGCACGTTTTTGGAGTGGGTGGTCCGTCGGGAGGCGCAGGTGCAATCTGCCCTACATTATCTGGATGATTTCCTGTTTATCGGTCCGCCGGGTACCTATGTGTGTGCAGGATTGCTACACACTATGGAGAGAGTGGCAATGGATTTTGGGGTACCTTTGGCGCCTGAGAAAACTGAGGGACCCACGACGGTCATTAAGTTTTTGGGAATCATGATTGATTCAGATAACATGGAGTGTCGCTTGCCTGATGATAAGTTGCTGGAGATGAGAGAGTTGGTGGCGAGTGCGCTGCGCAGGAAGAAGATACAATTGCGGGACTTGCAATCCTTGTTGGGGCATTTGAATTTCGCTTGTAGGATTATGCCCATGGGGCGGGTGTTTTGCAGGCGGTTGGCGAATGCTACCGCAGGGGTGCATTCCCCTCATCATTTCATTAGGTTGTCGGCGGAGGTGAAAGCTGACTTGTTGGTGTGGGGGGAGTTTTTGCAGACCTATAATGGGCGGTCGGTGCTCATGTATCAGCCGGTGTCTAGTGTGGACTTGGAGCTGTATACTGATGCATCAGGTGCATGTGGATTTGGGGCTTATTTCCAGGGGCAGTGGTGTGCAGGAGTTTGGCCTGATACATGGCATGAATGTGGTTTTGTCCGTAACTTGGCTCTGCTGGAATTGTTCCCGATTGTGGTGGCTGCGGAGTTGTGGGGGGATTGTCTGCGGGACCGGAGAGTGCGTTTCGTATGTGACAATCTAGGTGTCGTTCAGGCTGTTAATGCGCAGACAGCTAATTCTCCGCCAGTCGTGCGACTATTGCGACATTTAGTTTTGAGAGGTCTGATGTTGAATGCGCATTTTGTGGCAGTGCATATTCCTGGGGTGCTGAATTCTGTGGCTGATTCCCTTTCTCGTCAACAGTGGGACAGGTTTCGTCTGCTGGCGCCGGGGGCGGAGTCTCATGGCCTGCCTTGTCCAGAGCATCTGTGGAAGGTGGTGTGACAATGGCGATGTCGCTTGTGGAAAGGTCGGTTAGTGCGGTCACGTGGCAGAGGTACAGTGCGGTGTGGCAAGTATGGGAGACGTTGTTGGAAAATGCGCAGGCAGGTATTGCAGATCGGCAGGCGTGTGTGCTGTATTTTATAGGAAATGCGTACAGTGAGGGGTCGTCTGCAGCAATGGTCGCTCGCAGTTTGTCGGCCTTGGCTTTTTGGTTTAAGAAGAAAGGTGAGGAGGACGTGACTAAGTCCTTTCTGGTGCGGCAGGCAATGAAGGGTTTCAGGAGGGGTTCCGCAGTTAGGGATCTCAGGAAGCCGGTGTCATTTGAGCTGTTGGTAGCGATTTGTGAATTGTTGAGGGAGGTTTGTGTTTCAGCATTTGAAGTGCGGCTATTTACACTGGCCTTTTCTTTGGCTTTCTTTGGGGCGTTCCGGATATCGGAGTTGGTGTCGGCCAGTAAGAGTGTGGCAGGGGGTTTATTGTATGCTGATGTGGATTTGGATGGCTCCTGCCTTTCTTGTTTGCTCCGTAGATCTAAGACAGATCAGGAGGGGAGAGGTTTTGTGGTGCGTTTGTATGAGTTACCAGGGTCGCGGGTGTGCCCGGTCCGCTGTTTTCGGGAGTTTGTTGCGGTGAGGCCTGAGGGCCCGGCATCCTTGTTGGTTCATGCAGACGGGCTGTCTCTGTCAAAATTCCAGTTTTCACAGGTGTTCAAAAAATGTATCCTGTTGTCCGGCAGAGGGGGAGCAGGTTTTAGCTCTCATTCCTTTAGAATTGGCGCAGCTACGGAAGCAGCTCGGTGGGGTTTATCCCCGGCGATGGTTAAGAAGATTGGTAGGTGGGAGTCAGACAGATACAGGTTGTATGTGCGGCCTCACTTGCTTTGAGGCGGTGGTGATAAGATGTGCTGGAGGTGGATATGGAGTAGTTACGTTGTTGTTTTGTGTTGTTTTAGGTGCAGGTCCCTGCTTGATTTGGATCAGGGGGCACTCCTACGTACACTGGGGAGGTGTGCGTGCTGATGTTCGTCCGGCCGGACGGCAGTTGGGCATGGATCACGCAGAGGTGCAGGTCAGATGGTTGGGCCTGCGGGGCATGCTGTGGTGTAGGCTGTTACCAGAGGTACAATTTTATGCGGGATTGGACAGGGCGCCGGATATCTTAGTGGTGCACCTTGGCGGCAATGATTTGGGCATTCGGTCGTCCAGGGATTTAGTGAGGGATGTGAAGATTGACCTTTTGCGGTTGTGGTCGGCGTTCCCAGGAGTGGTTATTGTATGGTCTGATATTGTGGCTCGCAAGGTGTGGCGGCAGGCACGTTCCATACATAGCTTAAACACAGCGCGAGCAAAGGTCAACAAGGTAGTTGGCAGGTTTGTGGCACGCAATGGCGGTGTTGTGGTGAAGCATAAGGAGTTGGAGGGTAGAGAGGTAGGTTTCCTCAGGGCGGATGGTGTTCATCTAAACGAGGTGGGTCTGGATATGTGGACCTTGGACATTAAGGAGGGCATGGAGAAAGCCCTGCAGTTGTGGAGGGACAATCATGTGTAAGGGGTCACACATGATTGTCGTGGCGGTAGGAGGAGGGGTCTTTGGAGGCACGGAATGAGAAGGAGAAGCAACAATGGAGATTGTTGCAAGAGAACTCGGGGCGTTTAACCCGGGATAGTATTGGAGGGGCTGGGGAGTGGTTACCCAGCTCATATATATTCCTGATGGGCAGGGTCCCCAGGAAGGGAGAGAGAGGTCTTGGACATGGTTGGTGCCCTCGGGTCAGGTGCAGAACGGCTGTAGGGTAAGGGGTCCAGACCTAATAAGGAAACGATGGAGTTTAATGATTGAAGTGCCTTCAAGGATCCTTTATCTGGAGTTGGGAAATAGAGCAGGATGTTATCATGGAGTTATGATGTGTTTATGGTTATGCTCTTTTTCAGAAAAAAGGTGTGTTTAATAAATGGCTGCTGTGGCCTTTACACCAAAATTCATGTGTGGTCTCTTATTGGGGTTTGGGGTGTAAGGTCGTAGATAGCGGAAGCATCAAACATACCTTAAGTCAAGTAAGCCCAGCGTAATGTAGGCGCAGCCGTAATGAAGCAAGCGCATGACTAGGTGTTTGGGAGTTCTAGGCTATTATGTATTAGGTATTATGTGTTAGGCTATATTTGTAGGGATGGGAGGGTTATGTGAAAGGGGGCATGGGGCAAAATGTATCTATATGTGGTGGGTGGAGAATAAAGTATATAAGTCCATGCGGGGAAGAGGCAGCCCTCTTTCCCGCTGGACAACAGGAGAAATTTTTGTCCCGCCCGCCCTCCCAGTATTTTCTCCTGTTTATGGGAATTTGTCGGTTGGGGTTTTGTTTTGTCACAGTAGCAATGGCGGTAGGAGGAGGGGTCTTTGGAGGCACGGAATGAGAAGGAGAAGCAACAATGGAGATTGTTGCAAGAGAACTCGGGGCGTTTAACCCGGGATAGTATTGGAGGGGCTGGGGAGTGGTTACCCAGCTCATATATATTCCTGATGGGCAGGGTCCCCAGGAAGGGAGAGAGAGGTCTTGGACATGGTTGGTGCCCTCGGGTCAGGTGCAGAACGGCTGTAGGGTAAGGGGTCCAGACCTAATAAGGAAACGATGGAGTTTAATGATTGAAGTGCCTTCAAGGATCCTTTATCTGGAGTTGGGAAATAGAGCAGGATGTTATCATGGAGTTATGATGTGTTTATGGTTATGCTCTTTTTCAGAAAAAAGGTGTGTTTAATAAATGGCTGCTGTGGCCTTTACACCAAAATTCATGTGTGGTCTCTTATTGGGGTTTGGGGTGTAAGGTCGTAGATAGCGGAAGCATCAAACATACCTTAAGTCATGCATCCTAAAATAATTAAAATAAAGCAACTTTTAAATCATTTTCATTTTAATTGTGCTCCCGTTTGGTACCTACAGCTCTTATGCAGACCTCTGTGTTTCTGTGGTTACAGACTACAAACAAACCCTGTGTAGTCTGATTCTGCAGACATACTGCCTTTTATCTGCCCTCTCCTAAAGTTTAGTAGGGCGGCTAGAAGTAGGGGATAGATCAGGGGTCTCAAATTCGGCCGGGTAAGAGGGCAACATACAGAAAAGATGGGAAGTTGACGGGTCGCGTTACTTTAAAATTTAATAATACAATACAAATATTGTTAATCAATTACTTTTTTGATTTACTATAACATTATATTACTATAATAATAATATTACATTACTATAATAATATTGCTAGGTTTAAAATTTGAGAGATTTCTCCACGTGCTTATTTCAACAATCCAGTTTTCCAGTTTAAGTGTCGCTAAATGCAGTCCGGCGGCTCAGTTGGCAGACACACATGTCAAGATTGGGCAGCCCCTTTTTAGATAGTGCCACAGTGCCCTCGGTAGATGCTGCCACAGTGCCCTCGGTGGATGCTGCCGCAGTGCCCTCGATAGATGCTGCCGCAGTGCCCTCGGTAGATGCTGCCGCAGTGCCCTCGGTGGATGCTGCCGCAGTGCCCTCGGTGGATGCTGCCGCAGTGCCCTCTGTAGATGCTGCCGCAGTGCCCTCTGTAGATGCTGCCGCAGTGCCCTCTGTAGATGCAGCCGCAGTGCCCTCTGTAGATGCTGCCACAGTGCCCTCTGTAGATCTTGCCACAGTGCCCTCTGTAGATGCTGCCACAGTGCCCTCTGTAGATACTGCCACAGTGCCCTCTGTAGATGCTGCCACAGTGCCCTCTGTAGATTCTGCCACAGTGCCCTCTGTAGTTGCTGCCACAGTGCCCTCTGTAGTTGCTGCCACAGTGCCCTCTGTAGATGCTGCCACAGTGCCCTCTGTAGATGCTGCCACAGTGCCCTCTGTAGATGCTGCCACAGTGCCCTCTGTAGATGCTGCCACAGTGCCCTCTGTAGATGCTGCCACAGTGCCCTCTGTAGATGCTGCCACAGTGCCCTCTGTAGATGCTGCCACAGTGCCCTCTGTAGATGCTGCCACAGTGCCCTCTGTAGATGCTGCCACAGTGCCCTCTGTAGATGCTGCCACAGTGCCCTCTGTAGATGCTGCCACAGTGCCCTCTGTAGATGCTGCCACAGTGCCCTCTGTAGATGCTGCCACAGTGCCCTCTGTAGATGCTGCCACAGTGCCCTCTGTAGATGCTGCCACAGTGCCCTCTGTAGATGCTGCCACAGTGCCCTCTGTAGATGCTGCCACAGTGCCCTCCGTAGATGCTGCCACAGTGCCCTCCACAGATAATGCCACACACACACACACCAAGTATATAGCTCCATTGGGGCTCCCTCTAGGAGTGGAATCCCCAGCCAGAGCGTTGCCGAAGCTTTGGCTGGGGATTCCTCTACTGTTGGAGCCCCTGACGTCACTGTCCATACACCGTAACATCAGGGGTCCTCCTGGACCGGAATGTGATATCAGGGGCAACCCCAGAGCCGGTGTCCCGGAGCAGAGCACTAGAATAGGCTCTGCGCTGGAACTTTGGGGAAGCCATTAACATCAGTGTCCATATATGGAAGTGATGTCAGGGGCTTGCCCAGAGCTGGAGTCCCGGAGCAGAGCCGCTTCTAGCCCTCTGCCTGGGATTCCAGCTCTGCTCCTGACATCACTGTCCATATATGGACATGGATGTCAGGGGCAAACTCAGAGCTGCAGTCCCAGGCAGAGCACTAGTAGGCTCTTCCTGGGGCTCCAGCTGTGCTCCTGACATCACTGGGACTCCTGCTCTGGGGAAGCCCCTAATATCACTGTCGATGTATGGACAGCGATGTCAGAGGCTTCCCCAGAGTCCCAGAGCAGAGCCTATACTAGCGCTCTGCCTGGGACTCCGCTCTGGGGAAGAACCTGACCAAACTGTGGAATTCCCTGACATCGCTATCCATATATGGACAGTGTCCCGGAGCAGAGCCTGTACAGGCGCTTTGCCCGGGATTCTGCTCTGGCGAAGACCCAGACATCTCTGTCCATATGTGGACAGCGATGTCAGGGAATTCCAGAGTCCCGTAGCAGAGTCTGTATTAGCGGCTCTGTGTCCCGCAGACCGCAGATGACAGCCCCAGGGGCGTGCTTGAGACCCCCGGGATAGATGTAAGGAGGGATTTACGGGTTTTTTCATCAAGACGATTTACAAAGTAGATTTTTATTTTATTTTAGGTGCATTGGAGCAAAGGTGCAAAGGTGGACATATTCTTTAAAAAAAAAAGGGGTGCAACAAGTAATTAAACAGGGCAAAGAATAATGAGATTGTGATGTGGAGATGTTCAGGGGCAACAGCAGCTGCACAAAAACACAGCGCAGGGCTACAAAATGGCAGAACTCACAGAATATTTAAATATCTTTTGAAACCAAATCCCTGGAAGAAATAACAGCACAAGAACTGATCATTAGGACCACCATAAATTGGTTTTCTATGACCGAGAAGCCAGATATAAGCCGGAGATCACCATGCACAATGCCAGGCTGCTCCTGTAGAAGTGTAAAGCCACCAACATTAGACCCCAGAGCAGTGGAGACACGTTCTCTAGCGTGACAAACCCACCTCACGATCTGGCAGTCTTATAGGAGCAGTAATGAGCCTCACACAGCGGTTACCCGCCAATCTTACAGCGCCAGCCACGCAGGACCAGCATTGACTAAACTGCCTGAGGAAGGTCAAGGTTTTGACCGAAACGTCGCACTGTCACTGGCTACAAATAAATACATTATTTGCTTGGATAAATAAGTCCATATTGGTGTGCATAGTACTTCTTTTCTCTCTATAGAATAGGACATTATATAATTCATATATTTTATAAGTTTCTGATCATGTTATGTACATTATATCTTTATATATAAACTGTCTAATTGCTGTCATTGTTTACACCCTCTTTGGTCCTTTATGGTCCACTTTGGGGGTGTTTGACAGTCTAAGTGTCTGCTCACCCTTATTCTATGTGTTTTTGCGTTTGTACGGGTTTTGTCAGTCAGACAAGTAGGGAGACGGTAAAGGAGGGTATAACACGGATGTTTTGATATATAATTTTATACAGGTTGGTGAATAATTGCCCGGAAGACTCAGCTCCATTATTCTAACACGGCCGACTATGGCTGCAACGTTTTATCCGTTTTTATATTAGGAAGAGCAGCTCCGGAGCGCAAAATGCTGCTCTACAAAGTGTAATACTGGGCAGACTGAGAAAAGAGCATCATTAATGAACATGTGGATGACTAGAGATGAATGATTACTGGAGATAATCAAATAATTTCATCCATTTGAATGACAGTGACTTTCGTTTGTAAGCGCCAGTTTCGCTGCAGTCGCTTCCATTATTTCGTGCAGCATCTGTGGTTTCCACATTTCATTTCAAAATCATAAAAAAGGGGGAAGTGTAAGCCATTATTAGAGGACGAGCGTCCTCACCGCTCTCATTGTGTCGTGTTCCAGGAGATAGACACTGGATTTCGGCTGAGGAGCTGCAGCTCTACAGAGGGGTCAAGAATCAGGTATCCAATTTTTTTTTATTTTTTTTTTTAGAATTCAGCGCCTCTCAGTGACTCTGCAGGATTAACTATGTGTGGATTTTAATATACCCCCCTATACCTCCAGCTCAGGAACATATCTATGGAGGGTGCCCCTCTGACACATAGGAAGACTAGTTTTATAATTGGCTCATGGTGGGTGAGGAGCCCTATTACGGATTTTGCGCTGCGTCCCAGGAGCTTCTGGTTACCCTTGGAAGATACTATTGGAACTCCTGTGATTAAAATCAGTTTTGTCTTGAAGACATGACCAGCAGTGGTTAAGATGGCGTGACCAGAATATTTAAAGGTTATGGAAAACCTTGGTGCCTTTTTTTTTTTTTTTAATCAAAATGTTTTTAGAATATTCACTTTTGTAATATATTTGAATTGACATTTTTAATCTTTTTCTGTTCTGCAGCTTCTATGTACAGTGGATACATAGAAGCTGCAGAACAAAAACGAAGCAATATTTTTGATAATAATATGTATAAAAAAAATTATAGTATCCCAAAATAATTTCATTAACCCCTCTCTGCCGCAGCCATTTTTGGGGATTTTTTTTTTTTTTTCCTCCCCGCTTTCCAAAAGCCATAACTTTTTTATTTTTCCGTCGACATACCATACGGAGGCATATTTTTTGCGAGCTGAGTTGTACTGTTTAATGGCACCATATCATGTACTGGGAAACTGAAAACAAAAATATTTGTGGGGTGGAATGGGAAGAAAAACAGCTATTTCTCCATTGTTTTTTGTTTTTCATTTTTACTGCGTTCACTATGCGCAAAAAATTGCGTCACTTTTACTCTGCGAGTCAATACGATTATGGCGATACCGAATTTATATTGTGTTTTTTTTATCTTTTACTACTTTCACAAATGAAAAAACTATTTGTTAAAAAAAATAGATTCAGAACTTTGTATATCATTTTTGGTACCTAAAAAATTGGTAGCATTTCTGGGCACATACGACTTTTTGATCAGTTTTTATTCAATTTTTTGGGAGGAGCTAAGATGAGAAAAAAACAGCAATTCCGTCTTTTTTTCTTACAACGTTCATCCCGCGGTTTAAATAATTCTAGAATAGTTCGTACTTTTACGGTAGCGGCGATACCAAATATGTTTATTTTTCAAATTACATTAGGAGAAAAGATTTTTTTGAACTTTCAATATTTTTTATTTTTCTGTACATTACTAAAAACGTTAACTTTAAAAAAAAAAATTTTTTAAAAAATGTTAGTATCCCTTAGGGACTTGACAAACGATCGTTTGATCGCTGGTACAAATACATTGTAATACTTTTCTATTGCAGTGTTTTGTCATTTTTACCGTTCTTCATCAGACCCCCAGGCCGCCATGTTGACCATCGACATCGCACGATCATGTTGCAGAGGGCGATGGTGTGACGGAGGGGGCTCTGACCGCGGCATCTAAGTGGTTAAACGGACAGGATCAGAAATATCTCAGATCTTGGCCATTACAGCGTAATGTCATTTGTTACATACAGTTGACATGCGATGAGTTTGGAGCCCGGACCATACTTCAAATGTCGGGAAGGGGTAAAAAAAACGAAAAAAAAAAAAATCTACAGGTTGCCATAACCTTCTCGTTAACTTCCATAGAGTGAAATGGAAAATGCACCCCTGGCAAATACAACCGGACGTCTTGTAATGGAAAATGAGGATCAAGAAACCCCCCCCCCCCCCTCTCCCAGAAGTGCGACTCTAACCTATCAGACATTAGTAGCCGATCCCTGAAACCTGAAAAAATAAATCCTAAGAAACTAATATTTTACATATGTTTATAAAACTTCATTGCAATCAGAAATCAAGACATTCGGCGTGTTTATTGATGTCGCCGCAGCACGACTGTCAGAAAGAACATTAAATATGCAGATCACATGGAAATATATTCCGCAGCAATTGTCAGATATTTATTCAACATTAAACTAGTGATTTCACGGAAATGATGAGAGAAAACGAATTCCTGCAAATTTAAGTTGAGTGTTTTGTTGCTTGCGCAAATCTTATTATTGTGAGAATCTTTCAGAAGGACACTTGCGCCACCTGGTGGTGAACAGAGAAAATACAAGTGATATATTTTGGTAAACCCTATTGGCAGGGCTGAATTTTAGAGAGGGCAAAAGAAGGGAATGTTCCAGGGGCTTCCACTACCTGGTTCCCTCTAGTCCTTTCCAGACTCTCTCAGCCACAAGACATGAGAGTTTAAAAAAATTGAAGTGCATCTGCTACAAAAGAAAAGCTTTACTATGTGGTATTAGTGGTTATTATGCCGTTTTTAATGATATTTATTACAAGGATCACAGCTCTAATGCCTGTACTGCTAAGTAAAATAAATCAGGAGGGCATTTTTTTTTTTTTTGCTATGGGGATAAGCGTGTGCCAGACACCCCTGGCAACGCTTATCTCAGTTGAGCAAATCTAACATGCTGAACTTTGTTTTCGCCTACAGTAGTCATTGGTGGACAGCAGGCATGACCTCTCACATTGTTACTAGAGAGGAGACCCCTAAATTTTAATAATCTTTAAGAACATGGACATCTGGCTTTGTCAATTTCCGGCTGTTCGATGAAATAGGCCAAATGTATTCAACACTTTAGACCCAAAATGACTTGTAAGTCCTAGAGAAAAAGTGTCCTTCTTGCCCATTGTAACCAATCGCATCTCAACTTCCATCTTCAGGAAAAATGAATCATGGACTTGGTCCAGTTAGTGGACATGGGCGACATGGACACCGTTTCTTTGATTTTTTTGCTGCAGTGTTTCCGAATTATTGGCTTTATTGTTTTTCATCAAACATCTGGTAGATCTCCCCTTTAAGTCTTGTCTTTTCTTTGCTTCCAGATACTGAAGTAACCATGTGATCTCCTCCTCCTCTACCTCCAGAATGGACAACGTTACATCAATCCCCATCGGGAAGAACTCATGTACTTTCCACGAGGAGTTTAAGCAAATCCTCCTTCCCGTGGTCTACTCCACGGTCTTGGTCCTTGGTCTTCCACTCAACTTCATCGTAATCCTTCAAGTGTGTCTTTCGAGAAAGGCTCTCACCCGCACTGCCATCTACACTCTGAATCTAGCGGTGGCTGACTTCCTCTATGTGTGTTCCCTTCCCCTTCTCATATATAATTATGTCCAGCACGACTACTGGCCGTTTGGTGACTTCACTTGCCGTTTTGTCCGGTTCCAATTCTACACTAACCTCCACGGAAGTATCCTGTTCCTCACCTGCATGAGCTTCCAGAGATACATGGGCATCTGCCACCCCTTATCCGTCTGGCACAAAAAGAGGGGCAAAAAGTTTACATGGGTAGTCTGTGGCATAGTCTGGTTTATTGTTGTTGTCCAGTGTATACCCACCTTCCTATTCGCGTCAACGGGAACCCAGAGGAATCGGACAGTCTGCTATGACTTGAGCACTCCAGCCTTATCCTCCCGGTATTTTCCGTATGGCATAACATTGACTATTACTGGCTTTTTGATCCCTTTCATTGCCATTTTAGGTTGTTATTGTGCCATGACCAAAATCCTCTGCCAGAAGGATGATCTTGCCGAAGTGGTGGCACGTCAAAAGAAGGACAAAGCCGTCCGTATGATCATCATCGTGGTGATCGTCTTTGCCATAAGCTTCTTTCCTTTCCATCTCACCAAAACCATCTATTTGGTTGTACGTTCCAAGACCGGGGTTCCATGTTTGGAGCTGCAGACCTTTGCTATTGTGTATAAATGTACCAGGCCCTTTGCTAGCATGAACAGTGTCCTGGACCCTATCTTGTTCTATTTTACCCAGCAGAAGTTTCGGCAAAGCACCAAATTATTAGTTAAGAGGGTCACCACCAAATGGAAGACTGAAGCTACTAAACCATGACAATTGGAGTTGGGTCTCAGAGAAATCTTGAGATTGAGAGCAACTTATCTGTAGGATCTTCCCTGGCAACCGACCCAAGGCAGGATAGCATAATTATATACCACTCTTTATGGGGGAGGGGTCTTTGCCAACAGATAGGAATTTGTGGCCAAGCAACATCCCCTCTTCTTTTGATCTATTTAACGCTGATGGGGTTACAGGAAAGTTCTAGTCATCACAGTAATGTTGACAATTAGGGAATACAACTAGGAATCGTTTCCAACCTCCTAAAACTTTCCCACACTGAGAATATTATAGTGGTCACATGACCAAATACACCTGCCAATTGACAGAAGAGGACATTTCATAAAGGGGTGGAGCCTGACAAATATTTGCGGGTATAATTAAATAGGTCACCTAACAGCCACTAACTGCTACACTATAGCAACCATACTGTAACAGTGAATACAAAGCTTACATAATGTGTAGGAAGGAACACCATATGATGCCTCACATTTGATTGGAGCAATTTAAGTACTGTGGCAGGATAGAAAACATTGCAAATTTTTGCTCATTTCTCGAAGAACAATAAAGTCAGTTCTTCTGATCCATAATTAAAGAAGAATGAACATAAGCAGAAGAAAAAAAAAAGGGATGGCTATGGGGTCAAAACTTACCCCTGACTACTGAACTGAAGTTGAGACCACCAATGCTGTCTCCTCAGGTCCTCCATTTGTGCCACAAAATAGCATCTGCTACCCTAATCTTGTCTGTGTATGGTCAGGACAAGTGATAATGGAAGTATAAGGCAGAAAATACAATGACACATGGAATAGGAAACTTCTGCAAATATGAAGATGCCAAAACTGCAGATTGCAGGAAATTTCAGACTTATATGGTCTCTCTGCCTCACATCAAATCTCTATTGTCCCAGATTGGACGCCATCTCTGAACCGCAGTATCTCTCTGCAAGGTGCTGTGTAAATTGTACATATAAACCATAGGCAGAAATGTAAAGTAAACTAAAAATGTGAATTGATTTACAATATTTTGCTACACAAATCCATAACTGAAGATGAGCAGTACAATATTAGAGACAATATCGTGAGTTCTAATGTGAATTGAGTAAATCCGTTAAAACATAATAACATTTCTTTTTCTCAGTAGCTGTGCTATATCCATTAAACAGCATGCACCGTGTTAAGAAATACACCTACGCTACACTATAGTAACATACCTGCTGACTGCTTGGTAAATATCCCCCACTGTGTACTGTCAGGATGTAGAAATGTTTATCAGAATTAAAAGTTCTGCATTGAGAAATTCCCTGTACCCCCCCCCCCCCACACACACACACATGCATATACACACACACACACACCCACACACACACACACACACACCAATAGAGTGCTGTTTTATTAGTATTTGCTTATTACTGTGCTCGTTTTAGTGTATCTGTTCTTCAGTGTGCATGCTATATTGTGCATTGTTCAGTGTATATTCTATTAGATATGTTCTACTGCGTGCACTCTTTAGTGTATCTATTTTGTGAATTCTTTAGTGTCTATTGTGTGCCTTCTACAGTTTGCATTCTCTAATGTGTGTTCTTTAGTGTACATTCTATTTGTACATTCTGTTATGTGCATTCTTCAGTGTGCATTTGATGTGTACACTCTAAGTGCATTTTTAGTGTGCGTTCTACTGTGTGCATTCTATTGTATGTATTCTATTATCTGCATTTTTTTAGTGTATGTGCCCTTTTGTGCATTCTATTTTGTGAATTCTTTAGTGAGCAATCTTTAGTATTTGATCTATTGTGTGCCCTCTTCAGTGTTCATTCTCTAATGTGCCTTTTCTGTGTGCATTCGTTCTGCACACTCTATTAAGTGCATTTTTATTCTGCGTTCTACTGTGTGCATTCTAATGTATGTATTCTATTATGTGCCTATGTTTAGTATATGTTCTTTTTTCTGCATTCCATTGTGAATTCTTTAATGAGCATTTTTTTGTGTTTATTCTATTGTGTACCTCCTTCAGTGTGCATTCTCTAATGTGTGTATTCGATGTGTACACTCTATTAAGTGCATTTTTTACTGTGCATTCTACTGTGTGCATTCTACTGTGTGCACTCTATTGTGTGTATTCTACTGTGTGTATTCTACTGTGTGCATTCTACTGTGTGCATTCTATTGTGTGCATTCTATTGTGTGTACTCTATTGTGTGTATTCTACTGTGTGCATTGTATTTTATTGTATGTATTCTACTGTGTGCATTCTATTGTATGCATTCTATTGTGTGTATTCTATTGTATGCATTCTATAGTGCGTGTGTTCTATTGTGCGTGTGTTCTATTGTGCGTTCTATTGTGCGTGCGTTCTATTGTGCGTGCGTTCTATAGTGCGTGCGTTCTATAGTGTGTGCGTTCTATAGTGCGTGCGTTCTATAGTGCGTGCGTTCTATTGTGCGTGCGTTCTATTGTGCGTGCGTTCTATAGTGCGTGCGTTCTATAGTGCGTGCGTTCTATAGTGCGTGCGTTCTATAGTGCGTGCGTTCTATAGTGCGTGCGTTCTATAGTGCGTGCGTTCTATAGTGCGTGCGTTCTTTAGTGCGTGCGTTCTATAGTGCGTGCGTTCTATAGTGCGTGCGTTCTATAGTGCGTGCGTTCTATAGTGCGTGCGTTCTATTGTGCGTGCGTTCTATAGTGCGTGCGTTCTATAGTGCGTGCGTTCTATAGTGCGTGCGTTCTATAGTGCGTGCGTTCTATAGTGCGTGCGTTCTATAGTGCGTGCGTTCTTTAGTGCGTGCGTTCTATAGTGCGTGCGTTCTATAGTGCGTGCGTTCTATAGTGCGTGCGTTCTATAGTGCGTGCGTTCTATTGTGCGTGCGTTCTATAGTGCGTGCGTTCTATAGTGCGTGCGTTCTATAGTGCGTGCGTTCTATAGTGCGTGCGTTCTATTGTGCGTGCGTTCTATAGTGCGTGCGTTCTATAGTGCGTGCGTTCTATAGTGCGTGCGTTCTATAGTGCGTGCGTTCTATAGTGCGTGCGTTCTATAGTGCGTGCGTTCTATTGTGCGTGCGTTCTATTGTGCGTGCGTTCTATAGTGCGTGCGTTCTATAGTGCGTGCGTTCTATAGTGCGTGCGTTCTATAGTGCGTGCGTTCTATAGTGCGTGCGTTCTATAGTGCGTGCGTTCTATAGTGCGTGCGTTCTATAGTGCGTGCGTTCTATAGTGCGTGCGTTCTATTGTGCGTGCGTTCTATTGTGCGTGCGTTCTATTGTGCGTGCGTTCTATTGTGCGTGCGTTCTATAGTGCGTGCGTTCTATAGTGCGTGCGTTCTATAGTGCGTGCGTTCTATAGTGCGTGCGTTCTATAGTGCGTGCGTTCTATAGTGCGTGCGTTCTATAGTGCGTGCGTTCTATAGTGCGTGCGTTCTATAGTGCGTGCGTTCTATAGTGCGTGCGTTCTATTGTACGTGCGTTC
This sequence comes from Rhinoderma darwinii, assembly GCF_050947455.1. Lineage (NCBI taxonomy): Eukaryota > Metazoa > Chordata > Amphibia > Anura > Rhinodermatidae > Rhinoderma > Rhinoderma darwinii. Next base: position 9,200,182 of record NC_134688.1, read on the forward strand.
TTTAGTGTTTTTTCTTTTATTGTATGCATTTTTTAGTGTTCCTTAGTGTGAGTTCTATAGTGTGTCTCACTTGGGCTATGTTCACACGCTTAATGAAAAATGCCTGAAAATACAGAGCTGTTTTCAAGGGAAAACAGCACCTGATTTTCAGCCGTTTTTTTTATCAACTCACGTTTTTCGCGGCTTATTTTACGGCCGTTTTTGGAGCTGTTTTTCTATAGAGTCAATGAAAATGAGTCGTAAAATAACGCCCCATCGGAACAGAACGCCGTGTTTCCCATTTAAATCAATGGGCAGATGTTTGTAGGCGTTCTGCTGCCGAAAAACTGAAAACAGGTCGTGTGAACATCCCCTCAGTGTACAATCTTAAGTGCACGTTATTTCGTATCCGTTCTTCAGCCTGCTCTTTTTGGCGTTATTCTCTAGTGTGTTTTCTCTATCGCTTCTGTTTTTGTGTTTTCTTCCGTGCCCGTTCTTTAGTATTTGTGTTTTCTTTATTGTACATTATGTAGAATAGGATCTGTAGCGGGTGCAGAAAAATCTCACAATAAGAAACTTTCCTGCGACATGTAGTGTAAGGGGCCTAGTAATACTAAAGTGGAGTACTGGACGCCATAGCAAAAATAAAACTAAGCCCACCCCTGCTGCTAGTTCCTACACCCCCTAATCCTGCCCAGAAGGGCATTTATCCGGTTTACCACCTCCCTACCATCCACTGTAAGAGAAACTCTTGCCCAATCAATTTCCACCATTGTAGTGTAGAGGCCTCCTACAAGAAGTCACAAAGGGGGTGGTGTAAATGTGTGCAGGGCCCCCTCTTTTCCTAGGGCCCCATAACAGCCACAGGGCCTGATTCTTTGCTCCTTGCATATAACGTGTAAATATATCTGTGAATGATATTTGTGGCAATCATTAGTGGGGTCCATTTTTGGATTCCACATTGATATCCATGGTAAGCAATCGGAGTCCACGCTTAAAGGGGTATTCCCATCTTTAAAAATGGTGGCCTATTGCTAGGATTATTATGATCGGGTAGTCCGACCTCTGGGAATAAAGGGTCCGCGGCACTGATTTTGCGCTAGGTCTACTTTTTTTTTTTTTTTACCCTGCTCAGCAGCGCTCCAGGCCGCTAGGGCTGTGCAGTGAACTGTACAGGGAATTTCAGTGGGGCTGTACATCATTTTCCTGCTCAGATGGCGGCCGAGGCGTCGCTGTGCAGGGAACAACATAGAAGGGGACACAGTGCTTAAACAGTGCTGCGGCCCCTTCATTCAAAGAGGTCGGACCCCCAACGATCATAAAATCTTAGCAATATGCGAGCACTTTATAAGATAGGAATACCCCTTTAATATTTCCAGTGCCGTTTAGAAAAATGTAAGCTGAGCTCTGGTTGGTTGCAGTTGAGTCCCAGGGAGTCTCGGTAAGCTACAAGCAAGCGCATAGGTGTTTCATTTTTAATGTTTTGTAGATGAAATTGTACATATTCCTCATTATCCGTGCAAACAGCCTCCTTTTATATAATGTGACAGCAGATAATTATACAGTGATCTTGGTCTGTAAATTATAATGTTATAATCAGTGAGTTGTGATCTTAGTGAACTCTATATTGGATTTATAATTTAATATTATAGTCACATACATTACCTCTTATCAGCCAAACCAGAGACTCCTCCAAAAGGCTGTGATCAAATCTGTAGACAGCACTGATTAACTGATATGAGCTAATTTGCATATTTTTTTCCCCATAAAGCACTGCACACTGAATAAGTCATCATGCACCTACTGGGTCTCTTCAATGAGAGCCAGTACTCCTCCTGAGCATGGTTGCACATATATATGTGAGTGTATATATATTTATATATCAAATTAGTGTACTTATCATAGGGGCATGCCATAACACTATTATGGGGTCCCAGGACTGCATATTCTGAAATCAGGGTGTGAGGAGTATTTTGGAGCCGCATTACCACCTGCATCCAGCAAGATCTACAGACCTGCAAAGTTTGGGGAAAATGTTACAACATTAAGTACTAGAGGGAGCAAATTTCGGAAGGGGGTTAGCTCCTGCTATACAAATATTACACAATAGCAAAAAAAAAAAAGGGGATGGCTATGGGGTCAAAGCTCACCCTTGACCACAGATCAAACACTATGGCCGCTAATGCTGTCTCCTTAGGTCCCCCAGTTGTGTCGGGGTTGTCTCTGTATGGTCACTTGTTGCTATGCCACTAACAACAGTAAACCCTTTCTGTCAGAAAACCTTATAGACTCCCGTGTGTATGTGTATATATATATATAAATGTCATTTTAGCATGAAGTACAGAGCACATTACGGTCATAAGTGGTTGTGTATGATAAGGAAAAGATATTTATATGTGATTTACACCTATAAAAAAACAAATACATCACAGTAAACTTTTTTTTACTGTATCCCTCTGCATAGAAAAGTGTAGTCTACTATATAGCAAAAATACAAAGTACGCACTCTTTTGGCATACGCTGGGTGAATGGGGCCCTATGGAGCTTGACCGGCGCGTACGCCAATTGTAGTTCATATACAGAATGTACAGAGTCTTATATGTTCAGTGAATATAACGAATATTTAACATTGTAATCACTTTCTGACATAAACTGTAAAATGTGAATTTTATTTCCGGACTGTAAGTTCTTATATTAATGTTTTGTGGTATAATCTGGTTCTGCAAATAAAGATAAAAAATCATGGATATTGTGAAATATAATGTATAGTTATGGGGGATTTCCATCACATTTACAGCATAAGGGCGCCGCTTTGCTGGAATATTGTGAAAATAGCGTCAAAAAGTACAAATTGAGCGCGACGTTTCAACATACCCTAAATGTCTGATCATTGGAGATCTGAACGATCGCACTCCCCCAGGATCAAAAAGAATGGGGGAGTCCGGAATGGGAGATACAGAAATAAACGAGTGCACCAAAATGTGCAGCTACCTCTCTGCCGGGAACTGGGCACCCCTAGTTTTAGCAGTCACGGCTAAAATAGTAAAACATTTATTCAATTTTCAATGGATATGTCATTGGGCGCCGTTGGTGTCTGTCATGCGACAGATCCGTTACTGACGTTATTCTGGAGGATGGAGCAGAACAATGGAAATAAAGAAGGCAAATGTGAACAGAGCGTAACATGGCGGCCATTCAAATGTGAGCTTTTCTTAGAAAAATTAGAGCTTTCCGAGTTCATTTCTGTGAAGGGTTTTACTGTAATTCTAGAGATTTAGAGGGTCACACTCAGCTTTATTCCAAAAACAGCGCCACACCTGTCCACAGGTCACTTCTGGTATTACAACTCAGTCCCATTCACCCTTTTAAATAAAGTTGAATTAAAGGGGTTGCCCCAATGGGCTGCTGCAGGGTAAATGAACTATTTCAAGTTTTCCCAGCCACATTTGATGCCAATGTCACCAGCACCGGGGCTTAATATCTGAGATCTCACATATAAAAGTGTCTATAAGAGAAATCGGAAAAATAATAAATATGCATGCGTTTTCCTATAGACACAACGGGGAGCTGTAAGTATATTGGGGTCTGAATTTTTCGTTTTCTATGTCTGGTCTGGGGTGCTATTTTTATGTTATTCCCTAGAAACTGCCCTGGGCCCAGCTGACCTGTCGGGGGGCAGCCGTGGCCAGTCAGACATTTACCCTGGAGGGGCAATGCAGTATTAGGCTATGTTCACATCTGCTTAGAAGGCTCCATCGCAGATACAGTCAAAAAATTACGGACACATAACAAAAACCCAGCGGACCCCATTACAGATCCGTCATTGTTCCCCATTGACTTCAATGAGAGGCAGAGGTGTTTCTTCCCCAGGTGGCTTTTGGCCGCTCGCGGTTTCCAGCTCTGACCGAAATCAATGGGTGGCAAAAAAAAACAAAAGTGTTTTTCGCAGCGTATTTTGCCTGCGGTCCTTGCCTTGGCCTCAATGGCCGTGGGTGAAAAACTCTGCGAAAAACGCAGAAAAATTCCTGCAGGAATTCTGAATTCTTCTACCTGCAAAAAAAATTCGGTGTGAACAGGATCTAACACTGAGGTAGATCCAGTGAAACGAGCCGACCAGCACAAAACAGCAGGGGAGGTGGTAGAGATACAGACACTACATGTGTAATATTCATATAGTACAGTATATACATCAAATATCAGACACAGAGTAATTATATAATCATCTGTGAGGACAAATCCCTCTCCTGTCTTGAGAGTTTGTTACAATGTATCAGTGTAGGAAAAATGTTTCAATCTGGAGTCCAGAGTGTCTAATTCACAGAGGATTGTCTAGCCTGGATACAATTGTTTCAAACACTCAGCTGTGTATTAGGTCTGTACAGGTTTTCAGCCTCTGGATGTAAAACATATATATATTTTATTATTATTATTATTATTATTATTATTATTATTAATAATAATAAAAAAAATCTTCATTCACTGATAGCAAGCAGAGATCTTAAAAATAATGAGGAATTGAAACACAAAGTCTATCAGAAATTTGCAGAACTTTTCACTATATAATAATTTCGCTTTATTTACATAGGGCTGTGCGAGCTCTTTACCCATAGGGCCAAGTGCAGACATTTACATCAATGTTTATTACTGGTGTAATATGGACATTGACCAGTAGAGGGCGCTGAGGAATAATAAATGAAGATGATGGATGGTAAGTTTTATGGCTGCAGTGCTGCGAATTATCCATTGATCATATTGATCGGCTGATAATATATCAGCTATAGTGGTCACAGGGGCTACCGTCCCCAAATCCTAGGGGGCCATCACCATAGGTCTACTGAATTGCGACAGTGACATGCAACTTTGGCGCCGCACATGACAGCTGGATTCATAGGAGACGCACATAAAATCTGCAACAAGGAGATGCACAGATGTTCAATTTTCATACAACATTAGCACAAATTACAAGTCACATGACAATTGTGCTCCAATAGGTGAACGGAGACCGAGACATTCACGCAAATGTTACCAATGGCTCTTTCAGTGCGTCCAGATGTATGTGGATTTACGGTGCGGATCTTGCATCACAAATCTGCAGCAATTTACGGTAAAATACAAGTGGATGGGTTTTTACAACGGAAACCATTTGCACCGGATCCATCACCATTGAAATCAATGGTGGTGCAAACGGAAAGCTATGGTTTCCGTTTTTTCAGTTTGGATTCCGTTCATGGGTTCCCCTGATGGAAGGCTCCGACGTAACTCATGACCGGAGTCCAGACGGAGATGTGAACTAAGCCTTACATATGCTCATTTTTCCTTCGATAGGTTGCGGACTTGCAGCGAATTTGTAGCAAAATACACAGCGGAAATTGTCCGCCACTCCTAAGGCCCGCTGCACATGTTGCCGATTTTGTGCAGGGGGCCGGGGCCAAGGCTGGATTCACAGGGGACAGAAATACTGTGGATTTTCCGCAGCGTTTCTGCAGGAAATGTTACCTGCGGAGCCTGCTGTGGTTTCTACCCCTTCGGCTACATTCACACGTTGCGTATTATGCTGTGGAAAATACGCAATACCAGGAGGAAACTGAGAAAGAAATTCGCAGCTGAAGGTGCGTTACTGTGATGCATTTTTCGGTGCAGTTTTTTCAGTTTTGCTGCGTAAATCGTGGCGTTTTCATGCTGCAGGTTTTGCTGCGTATTTCTGTGAGATAGAATTCGCTAGCGGAATTGTGGGATAAATTGACATGTCGCGGTTTGGAAAATACGCACGGTCAATTTACGTCCCGAAAAATACTGCAGCGTGGACATGAGATTGCCTGGAATGTCACTGACTATGCTGGTACTGCATTACGCTGCGGTTTTGGCGCACGCAAATACGCACGGCAATACCGCACGTAATACGCATTGTGTGCATTGACCCTTCTACATTGCAAAGGAGTGAAATCCACAGTGAACATTCAGAATAGTATGAGCAGATTGCGTTGATTTCTGAGGGTAGTCAGCAGGGTCATAGCTATAGGGGGTGCTTAGGTAACATCATCCCGGGACCCTGGCAGGATCAGGATGAAGAACGGAGAAGAATCCAAAAGAAAAGCGAGGAAAGCCGCGTCACAACAATCGGGCTAACGCTCAGAAATTGACCTGCGGTGCAGAGTTTTATTCCGCAGCATGTCAGTTGTATTTGCATAAACGCTGCTTATTTGTTGCGGGTTTTCCCGTTTTTTTTTTTGCAGCAGGTTCGCAGCGATTCCGCCTCAAAAAACGCAACTCAGGAAAAAAACAACAACTGAGAAGTCTATGTCCCTCCCTCCAGCGCGGCCTCCTGAAAGGACGTTTCATCCCAGGTGCCCGCTGCAACCAATCGTAGGCTGTAGCGGCTGTCACATGGGATAAAAGTCATCCCAGGAGGCCGGCCTGGATGACGTCAGAGGGACGGCCTCCTGGGATGAAGTTTCATTCCATGTGACCGCCGCTGCAGCCAATCACAGGCTGCAGCGGTCTCCTGGGATGAAACTGAACTGCAATTTGAGGCGGTTTTTCTCCCGGAATTCTCTGTGGCGCACAGGGCGGATACGCTGCATGCTTTTATGCAGCATATCCGCCCCGTGTGAACTCAGCCTAAATATATTTCCTCACCTTCTGATCGGCTGGCGGCAGTGACGTGAAGAGATGATGCTGGAACGTAGATGCATAAGTTTGTTATAATCACCTTTCTTTTTTACTTTCTGTCCCCTGACGAACCATTTTATTGTGATAGGGAAACATGTTGGGACACTGCCCAAAGAGACAAATTAGGGTATAACAGAATTATTTCTGATTGGTATCGTCCTTATACTAGTCCTAACCAAATAATAGCGTCATACTGTGACTAAATAGTAACACCATGCTGTGCCTAGATAATAGTGCCATACCGTGCCTACATAAAAGCACAATACAGTGCCTGAATAATAGTGCCGTATTGTGCCTAAATAATAGTGCCATACTGTGCCTAAATAATAGCACCATACTGTGCCTAATAGCACAGCACAGTGCCTAAATAATAGTGCCATACTGTGCCTAAATAATAGCACAGCACAGTGCCTAAATAATAGTGCCATACTGTGCCTAAATAATAGCACAGTGCCTAAATAATAGTGCCATACTCTGCCTAAATAATAGCACAACACAGTGCCTAAATAATAGTGCCATGCTGTGTCTAAATAATAGCGCCATACTGTGCCTAATAGCACAGCACAGTGCCTAAATAATAGTGCCATACTGTGCCTAAATAATAGTGCCATACTGTGCCTAAATAATAGCGCCATACTGTGCCTAATAGCACAGTACAGTGCCTAAATAATAGTGCCATACTGTGCCTAAATAATAGCACAGCACAGTGCCTAAATAATAGTGCCATGCTGTGCCTAAATAATAGTGCCATACTGTGCCTAAATAATAGCACAGCACAGTGCCTAAATAATAGTGCCATACTGTGCCTAAATAATAGCACAACACAGTGCCTAAATAATAGTGCCATGCTGTGTCTAAATAATAGTGCCATACTGTGTCTAAATAATAGTGCCATATTGTGCCTAAATAATAGCGCCAAACTGTGCCTAATTAATAGTGCAATACTGCGCCAAAATAATAGAATAACACAGTGCCTAAATAATAGTGCCATACTATGCCTAAATAATATTTCCGTACTGTGCCTAAATAATAGCGCCAAACTGTGCCTAATTAATAGTGCAATACTGCGCCAAAATAATAGCACAACACAGTACCTAAATAATAGTGCCATATTGTGCCTAAATAATAGTGCCATACTGTGCCTAAATAATAGCGCCATATTGTGTCTAAATAATAGCACAACGCAGTGCCTAAATAATAGTGCCATATTGTTCCTAAATAATAGCGCCATACTTCGCCAAAATAATAGCACAACACAGTGCCTAAATAATAGTGCCGTATTGTGCCTAAATAATAGTGCCATACTGTGCCTAAATAATAGCGCCATACTGTGCCTAAATAATAGCGCCATACTGTGCCTAATAGCACAGCACAGTGCCTAAATAATAGTGCCATACTGTGCCTAAATAATAGCACAGCACAGTGCCTAAATAATAGTGCCATACTGTGCCTAAATAATAGCACAGCACAGTGCCTAAATAATAGTGCCATACTGTGCCTAAATAATAGCACAGCACAGTGCCTAAATAATAGTGCCATACTGTGTCTAAATAATAGTGCCATATTGTGCCTAAATAATAGCGCCAAACTGTGCCTAATTAATAGTGCAATACTGCGCCAAAATAATAGCATAACACAGTGCCTAAATAATAGTGCCATACTGTGCCTAAATAATAGTGCCATACTGTGCCTAAATAATAGCACAGCACAGTGCCTAAATAATAGTGCCATACTGTGCCTAAATAATAGCACAGCACAGTGCCTAAATAATAGTGCCATACTATGCCTAAATAATATTGCCGTACTGTGCCTAAATAATAGCGCCAAACAGTGCCTAATTAATAGTGCAATACTGCGCCAAAATAATAGCACAACACAGTGCCTAAATAATAGTGCCATATTGTGCCTAAATAATAGTGCCATACTGTGCCTAAATAATAGCACATCGCAGTGCCTAAATAATAGTGCCATATTGTTCCTAAATAATAGCGCCATACTGTGCCTAAATAATAGTGCCGTACTGTGCCTAAATAATAGCGCCAAACGGTGCCTAATTAATAGTGCAATACTTCGCCAAAATAATAGCACAACACAGTGCCTAAATAATAGTGCCATATTGTGCCTAAATAATAGTGCCATACTTTGCCTAAATAATAGCGCCATATTGTGCCTAAATAATAGTGCCGTAATGTGCCAAAATAATAATACAACAGTGCCTAAATAATAGTGCCATACTGTGCCTAAATAATAGTGCCATACTGTGCCTAAATAATAGTGCCATACTGTGCCTAAATAATAGCGCTGTACTGTGCCTGAATAATAGCGCCATCATGTGCCTAAATAATAGCGCTATACTGTTCCTAAATAATAGCACATAGGGCCTGAATAATAGCACCATCATGTGCCTAAATAATACCGCCATAATGTTCCTAAATAATAGCAGCTTACCATGTCTAAATAATAGCGTATTCTGTGTCTAAATAATAGCGCATATTGTGCCTAAATAATAGCGCATACTGTGCCTCAATAATCGCGTATACTGTTCGTAAAAAATAGTGCCATACTGTGCCTAAATAATAGCACCATACCATGCCTAAATAATAGCACAGCACAGTGCCTAAATAACAGTGCCATACTGTGCCTAAATAACAGCACCATACCAAGCCTAAATAATAGCACCATACCATGCCTAAATAATAGCACCATACTTTGCCTGAATAATAGCGCATAGTGTGCCTAAATAATTGTGCCATCCTGTGCCTGAATAATAGCACATACTATGCCTAAATAATAGCACCAAACTGTGCCTGAATAATCTATGGTTGTGTTCAGACAGCACCGGTATCTTCGGGTGCTCGAGATAGGGTCCCAACCCAGATGTAGGTCAACAATTGTAGTCTGCACACCTTGATTGTGTTCAAAAATATCTTTTTATTTATTTATATCTCAGGATAAATGCCAGAGGCTATACGTGCAACGTCAACGTTTCGGTCGTGAGACCTTCGTCGGGCACTAGAAAAACATATACTTTATAGCATGTCATGAGTTTGGAGAATTACCATATAGTACACAACATAACATAATGTCATATATAGACTAGATATAGTATAATATATACAACTAGGTAAATATTTACAGGATAAGACGTTGATTTATAGCAGCGCTACTACCTACGCAATACACGCTGATCGAGTCCCCAGTACGGCTCAGGTAAGGATAAGATCATCACTCTTTATGAAGGTGCCCATACTCGTTCAGACGCCCTCTTGAAGTTGTTAGTGCTTTGTTTATACCGTTTATTTATCTAGGTACTGCATGATTTCTATCTAGTTCTGTTATGTATGTTTATGATGCAATACACTCAGGGATAACCACAAATACATACTCATTATCACATAGCCCTGGATTCTCTAATATGCACATCCATTCTAGCCTTCTTCTTGTGCCACTTTACAGCAATAGTCTTCATTTAAAGAGACTCTGTCACCACATTATAAGTGCCCTGTCTCCTACATAAGGAGATCGGCGCTGTAATGTAGGTGACAGTAATGCTTTTTATTTAAAAAAACGATCTTTTTTCACAACGTTAGGAGCGATTTAAGTTTATGCTAATGAGCTTTCTTAATGCCCAAGTGGGCGTACTTTTACTTTCGACCAAGTGGGCGTTGTACAGAGGAGTGCATGACGCTGACCAATCAGCATCATGCACTCCTCTCCATTCATTTACACTGCACTAGCGATATAGTTATATCACTATGTGCAGCCTCATACACAAACCCTAACATTACTAGTGTCCTGATAATGAATACACATGACCATCCAGCCTGGACGTCATGTGTACTCAGAATCCTGACACTTCTGACTCTTTTTTTGTGAGATTCCAGCAAGTGAAACCAAATCTCGTTTAGCTCCGTGATCTCGCGAGATTTCGTATCCGTTGTGCCTCAATAATAGCGCCATACTGTGCCTAAATAATAACGCAACCCAGTGCCAATAGCAGTATCATAAAGGGTCCACATAATATTACCATATAGCATCTATGCAGTGAACATATAACATTACCATAGAGTGCTCAAAAAAGTGCTCTATATAGTTCACTCTAATAATACCATTATATGCTACTTTCAATATAGCAGAGCTGCAACTATGACGTTTACGTGGGAAGACATTTATATTAGGGAAAGGGTCAGGTGCTGGAGGAGCGGGGTATTTGCCTATGTTATAATTGTCCATTTAGTAAATGTAGTAATGCCAGAGTAGGGAGGGGGGCGGCACAGAAAAGCTGCCCTATGGGGTGAACCAGCGCAGAATGAAACCCCACCTACACTTGATGGGAAGTGGTTGGGGCTAAATAGGAGTCAGACCCTCCTCCCTGAATGTTACTAGAGTGCCCATCTCTAATATCTACGCCCAGGGGGGGGGGTCATATAATTGTGTACTGCACCTTTAAATAACACTAAACTCGTGAAGAACCTTATTTACACTTTACTAATAAGTGATAACCTCATTACATCAACCGACCTGTGAAGGAATGAGATTCCAGACATACAAGAGCCGTGGACTCAGAGCTTACAATGACGTCGTCGTCGACAAGATTAATCATTAATCTCACAGAAAATACATTCCTTATGCTCTGACTTTAGATACCAAAGCATCACACTGCAACCCGGCTGTAAAGAACCGCACCCCATTCCTGCAATATCGGGGGATAAGCAATAACATTCATTTCTAGACTGGATACAATTGTAACAAACCCTCAGCTGTGAGAAGCTCTGGATGTAAAAAATATTCTCATTCCCTGCATGCAAACTCTTGTTAGTGATGAAGAACTGAAGCAATTCAATTCTTATGGGCCCATATTGTACCTCTGAGTGCCTCCGATTTTATATGGAGGGCCACAGAGTTTTCTACTCACGAATCCCGTATGAATCTGTCAGTAAGAAACATTGTATCATAAACCATAAACTGCATTTGACTTGAAACTGCAGGGATCTAATGCAAATTTTGCAACAGTGCCCCCACCTGGCATGTGTCATTTATAATACCGGGGTCTTCTTATGTGGCAGAGGGGCCTAGGTACCTCCTTAGGTATGAGGGCAAAGGTGCGACGGCTGCCTCTGGACTCTTACAGCTATGCCCTTGCCCGTAGGGATTCCACGTATAGCGATATAGTGCCTGTTCTCAAAGCTTAGCCTTAAAGGGCATGTGTTATATATGTGAATTTTAGTCTTTTTTATTCGATTTTAGTCTGCAGAGGAGAAATAATGTGTTTGTTCTCAATTCAAATGTTGTAGCTATTCATTTTTGTTTATAAAAAGCTTTTCTTGGGCGGCCATATTGGAGACACACCCTACCTGTGTTGTCTGTATGGACAGTGCAGCAGGGTGGGCGTGCTTTACGGCAGCTGCAATTGATGGGAGTCAATTGACAGAGAACTGATGTGAAAGAAGAGATGGAGTACTGCCCTTCCCCCAGACCAGGGAATGACCGGAGCTGCGTACAAAACCTTATCTTTTACACGGGCCAATAATCGGCCAAATGAGCGTTCATAAACATGGCAACGATCACTTGACCAATCGGCTGATCGTATTCTTTATGCAGCACAAAATAATATCATTGTCGGCAGCACGAACAGAGATACGTGCTGCCGACATGATGGAAATGCATGGGGACGAGTGAACGTAGTAACGATTGCTCGACCCCATACATAGCCCCTTGTAAAAGGAGCAAACAAGCACCGATCAACGAGCTGTCTTTTTGATCGGCGCTCGTTTTTACGGCCAATATTGGCCGGTGTAAAAGGACCCTTAATATCCCGCCTTATATGGGTCTCCAACAGTACAATAGAGCTGTCATTAACTCCTCCACCCTCTAATAATAATGAGATGACTCTGCTCATCTTGTCCCAGTCTAAACACTAAATCTGATAAGTAAGCTGCATGAAATGTGTGCAATGGGAGACGGAGGCATTTTTTTCCCACGAGCGGAAAAACCATCTAGCGGGAAAAAGAAGCAACATGCCCTATCTTCGGGCGTTTACGTCTCTGACCTCCCATTGACATCAATGGGAGGCAGAGAAAGCGTATTTCGCTGCTTTTTTGCCCATCGGCGCTCAATGGCCGCGGGCGAAAAACGGCGTGCAGGCAGAGCAAAATCTGCCTCAAAATTCCAACATACCCTAAAGCTTAACAGAGCACAAACTATAATCATAAAACCCTCCGTTGTCTGATGGGTGGTTGACTTCTCAAATGTTTTTGATTTTTCCATCTATTTGTAAGAACTTTAGTTGTTTTCGGAAACCTCGGCTAAATTTCATTTCATTTTGGAACAAATGTAACGTGTAAATCGAGACTTAATAACAACGCTATAAACCGAAATCTTCGTCAGCTGTGGGGAGCCGGCACCTTTCCTGGAAAACGGCACAAAAATCTAAACAGGAAAACGGTCTCATCTTCAGCACGGTCCAATGTTTACCGACGGCAACAAACCCTCCCAAGCTCTGCTCCTCTACACGTCTTGGCTTCTCGTAAAGCTGGAAACTTGGAGAAGTAGTAAATATCCCCGTGCATCTTAATATCCAATTGTCTGGGCTTGGTTCTATGGATGACTGGAGTTCACCATCTGTTTTGGAGTACGTGTGCTTATCATTGTATGCAAGATGTTTACAAGCCGGAGTCACAAAGCTAACGAAAGCCACAAGCGGGGATCCACACGAAGCATGGAAAAAGAAAACTATCGTCTTGCGACCACAAATGACCTCGTTGGAAGAAAATATATTAATTACATGTGATTTACGAGGCTGGCGCTGGATTCTTTTAATCTTCATTACCAAAAATACAATCCCAAACTTGACTGGGATGTTATGGAAATAGTCTGGCATAGAGCTAAGACCCCAAGTGTAAGAACCCAGGGAGGAATCGAGAAGGTTTTGGTTCACCTCCAGTGATTTGAATGACTAACTGTGGTGGAATAATTCTCCTCTTGGAGGCTCCCAGAGAAATCCAACCATGACGGCTTGCTATAGATATCCAACACAGTAAAAACATACCTGCCCAGCAGAGGCATACATAGAGGCGAGGGCATTCTATAGAAAAGATTAGAATGGGGCTCCCTTCTGGTAATGGCTAACTGTAAAGGATCTGCCAGGCACAGCTTCTTTATCAACGCCCATAGGTAATCAGTCTGCACCTGCTTCTATGTCTGTGAGACTGACTCCATCTTCCACCACTCAGGATGGCAGGCTTAGGAGTGGGAGAGCCTATCACAGCCTGGCCAGACGGAGCTAGCACCCGCCCTCTGTCTATTTATACCTGCCTTTCCTGTTCCTCCTTTGCTTGTGAATCTTCTCTGTTGGTTTCCTGGCCCTGCTGCAGCTTCTTGTACTATTTGTCCCTGCCTCGTATTGACCCTGGCTTGCTGACTACTCTCCTGCTCTGCGTTTGGTAACTTGTACACTCCTGGTTTGACTCGGCTTGTTCACTACTCTTCTGCTCTGCGTTTGGTACCTCGTGCTCTCCTGGTTTGACTCGGCTCGTTTACTACCCTTGTTGCTCACGGTGTTGCCGTGGGCAACTGCCCTGTTTCCCTTAGGTTCTGTGTTCCCTTGTCTGTTTGTCTGTCGTGCACTTATTGAGTGTAGGGACCGTCGCCCAGTTGTACCCCGTCGCCTAGGGCGGGTCGTTGCAAGTAGGCAGGGACTGAGTGGCGGGTAGATTAGGGCTCACTTGTCTGTTTCCCTACCCCCATCATTACAGGCTAACACTAACCACCAGACCACCTAGGACAAAAAAAATTGGAGCTTGCCCGCTTATCTTCTATGCATAGATTCCCAACCCCATGTCCGCTATCATTGTGGGGCCCGAATAAAAAGGATTCCTCCTCAGGTCTTTATTACCCATTAAAATATGGGATTGAGCCCCTCCCCCAGGTGTTGATGCCACTCCAGTGGTACAATAGCAGCCATGCTTCGTGTGAATCCCCACTTGCGGCTTTCCTTTTTTCCATCTGTGACATATAGAAGTTTGTCTGGTGCAGATAGAGATAGGCAACAAGGGTGCCCTTGCTGCCAACCTCTACTTGCACCAGACAGTCTCCTACCCTTTACACTACACCCAAGAGTTAATAAGAGAAGTGTAGAAAAATTGACTTGTATATGTCACAGATGGAAGAAAAACAAAACCATACAGCTCACCAAAATTGCACCAAATATTTCCTTGGTGGTACAATATGCTTTGGTACTATGATAGATGGGAAAGAATACCCTGAATTGCTTCACAAACAACACACTGAAATTACACTAGTTTACTATTTGGCAATGTACTCTGTCTGTGTCACAGATGGAAAAAAAACCCTGATATTCTGGATAAGCAGTACATCTAAATTACGAATTTGGGAAAATGTGAGGTAAAAAAAGAAACAATTAAAAAATATATTAGTGAGTGTAAGGGGGATAAGTAATTGTATATGGCTAGCTGGGAATCTTATATTGCTAGTGCTTTATGTACTTTCAAGCTCTAATACACAAGAAGAAGAAGAAAGTTAGAAAAAGAAAGCAAATTCTAATGTCCGCTGTGGCACTATGGCACTGAATGAAGTCTCTGCAGGGCACTCTCCAAGCAAAAAATGGCACCAGAACAGCGCTTTACTGACATATAATGGGGTTGTCTTATGTGTCACATGATTTCACATAACGCTTTTGATTGGCTGTTCAGTTTTGCATTGTTAAAAAGAAAAACAATAATATAAATGTAAATAAATATATTAAAGTGCCTCTTTGCTCTAATGTATACCCATCATCGCAGGTTAAACTTACCCAATGGCCCAATGTCATTGTCGACTGTTACTACTAGATTAGAGAAATGCAGGGGAGGCAAAGATGATGTATTCCCTGCATCCATGTATATAGATATACAGCATGGGCATATTTTTTTCCAGTACCCAGACCACCAATACAGTATTTACATGTTCTGCTAGGACTGCGATTAAATCTCTGATATGAGTAGAACATAAAATTATTTTCACAACTTTCCTTCTTTGTTGTGGGAACTGGTTTGGCCTCATTAGTTCCAGAGAACTTCAGGTATGCATAAATTACCCGGCAGTAACGCCGTGCACTGTAATCACCTTCTTTTCTGCTGATTATTAAGAAACCGTACACCAGGAACGGATGAGAGAAGGAATTTTTATAACATTGCACAACAGGTGGAGAATTACAAGTGGCAGCCGGAGACATGACGAAGCAGAAATGGAAACACTGAAAGAGCCCGCAGTGATTATATCCACATTGTGCACAAATAGGTGAACCTACAGATCTGCTGTATGGGCATATCCACCAATAGTCCAGCATTTCATGGACTGCCTTGTGAACAGGACCAAAAAGAGGCGGGATTTACATATATTTGCATACAAAGGGGGTTAAAGGGTGGGGCTTAAATGTCCTAGTATGGCTACCAACAAAGCGTTTCAACCTATAGCACCACAGAACTGAAGGGGCAACAGATATCCGCATGGGTGGGTCTTTATTTCAGCACCTCCTTGCTGCAAAGCATCATGGTACCAATATCCTGACAATAAAATGCTGGGAGATTTAATGGAATTGCTGGATTGTCTTATTATTTTAAAGGGGTAGTACATTTTGGAAATTCACTTTTATAATACTGGTCCAGCTATTGGGACCTTTTTCAAACTTTTGT
The DNA here is from genome assembly GCF_050947455.1 of Rhinoderma darwinii. Classification (NCBI taxonomy): domain Eukaryota; kingdom Metazoa; phylum Chordata; class Amphibia; order Anura; family Rhinodermatidae; genus Rhinoderma; species Rhinoderma darwinii. Next base: position 9,216,522 of record NC_134688.1, read on the forward strand.
CATCATAATTGAACTTTTAAGGTATTGCCCGAGACTAAAAGAAATAGTGTTATTTTTTTTATTTTTTTAGAAAAACTGCAACTCATTCAAGTTAATAAGGTTAAGCTGCAATACCAGGCATATCCTACGGATAGGGGAGGCGCTGTTTTAAAAAAAGCAGAACTTTGTTTCTAATCTCAGACATCCCCTTTAAGTAAAATTAAATATTATACAGTGCCCATTTGACATTTGGGCCAATGGCAATAATCGAGCTGAGCTTGACAGGGCATTTAATTGTGGTGATAGAATAAGCTGATGGTGAAAAAATATGCACCTTCCCCCATATAAACATATCCCAATCCCTACATCAGAAGAATAAAGGGGCCACAGTGTTCCGGTGAGCACCGCGTCCCCTTAATTGTTTACACTGGTACATTGCCTATATAGGTGTAAAACTGATGGTACTGATGGGTAGTGTGAACAATTAGGGGAGTTTAACCCCCACCAATTATACAGTACATTGATGGTCGATTCAAGGATCCTATTTTCCCTATGATTTCCAAGATTTTAGCACAGACAGCTGTGGCTGATACAGCGGTAGCGACGCCACATTCAATAGTATCTGCGACCTTAGAACGCAAATACTATTGAACACTATGGCAGAGCAGGGAAGTATCACCCTGCTCTGCCATAGGCTACAGGCCACGTTTGGCCTGCAGCCAATCAGGTGCAGGAATCCCTGCACAGGCCGGCATAATAACGTCACTGGATCACACCGTCAGCGTTGAGGTGCGGACATTGACGACCAGCTCCGTTCATAGCGGGAACGGGGCCTAGGTAAGTAGAAAGTTTTTCAGGCAGTATTATAGTAGTTATATTCTTGTATATAGGAGCAGTATTATAGTAGTTATATTCTTGTATATAGAGGCAGTATTATAGTAGTTATATTCTTGTATATAGGGAGCAGTATTATAGCAGTTATATTCTTGTATATAGGGGGCAGTATTATAGTAGTTATATTCTTGTATATAGGAGCAGTATTATAGTAGTTATATTCTTGTATATAGGAGCAGTAGTATAGTAGTTATATTCTTGTATATAGGGGCAGTATTATAGTAGTTATATTCTTGTATATAGGGGCAGTATTATAGTAGTTATATTCTTGTATATAGGAGCAGTATTATAGTAGTTATATTCTTGTATATAGGGGCAGTAGTATAGTAGTTATATTCTTGTATATAGGGGCAGTATTATAGTAGTTATATTCTTGTATATAGGGGGCAGTATTATAATAGTTATATTCTTGTATATAGGGGTAGTATTATAGTAGTTATATTCTTGTATATAGGGGGCAGTATTATAGTAGTTATATTCTTGTATATAGTGGCAGTATTATAGTAGTTATATTCTTGTATATAGGGAGCAGTATTATAGTAGTTATATTCTTGTATACAGGAGTAGTATTATAGTAGTTATATTCTTGTATATAGGGGGCAGTATTATAGTAGTTATATTCTTGTATATAGGGGGCAGTATTATAGTAGTTATATTCTTGTATATAGTGGAAGTATTATAGTAGGTATATTCTTGTATATAGGGGGCAGTATTATAGTAGTTATATTCTTGTATATAGGGGGCAGTATTATAGCAGTTATATTCTTGTATATAGGGGGCAGTATTATAGTAGTTATATTCTTGTATATAGGGGCAGTATTATAGTAGTTATATTCTTGTATATAGGAGCAGTATTATAGTAGTTATATTCTTGTATATAGGGGGCAGTATTATAGTAGTTATATTCTTGTATATAGGGGGCAGTATTATAGTAGTTATATTCTTGTATATAGGGGGCAGTATTATAGTAGTTATATTCTTGTATATAGGGGGCAGTATTATAGTAGTTATATTCTTGTATATAGGAGCAGTATTATAGTAGTTATATTCTTGTATATAGGGGGCAGTATTATAGTAGTTATATTCTTGTATATAGGGGGCAGTATTATAGTAGTTATATTCTTGTATATAGGGGGCAGTATTATAGTAGTTATATTCTTGTATATAGTGGAAGTATTATAGTAGGTATATTCTTGTATATAGGGGGCAGTATTATAGTAGTTATATTCTTGTATATAGGGGGCAGTATTATAGCAGTTATATTCTTGTATATAGGGGGCAGTATTATAGTAGTTATATTCTTGTATATAGGGGCAGTATTATAGTAGTTATATTCTTGTATATAGGAGCAGTATTATAGTAGTTATATTCTTGTATATAGGGGGCAGTATTATAGTAGTTATATTCTTGTATATAGGGGGCAGTATTATAGTAGTTATATTCTTGTATATAGGGAGCAGTATTACAGTGGTTATATTCTTGTATATAGGAGCAGTATTATAGTAGTTATATTCTTGTATATAGGGGCAGTATTATCTTAGTTATATTCTTGTGTATAGGGGCAGTATTATAGTCGTTATATTCTTTAATATAGGGGCAGTATTATAGTAGATATATTCTTGTATATAGGGGCAGTATTATAGTAGTTATATTCTTGTATATAGGAGGCAGTATTATAGTAGTGATATTCTTGTATATAGGGGGCAGTATAATAGTCGTTATATTCTTATATATAGGGGGAAGTATTATAGTAGTTATATTCTTGTATATAGGGAGCAGTATTATAGTAGTTATATTCTTGTATATAGGGGGCAGTATTATAGTAGTTATATTCTTGTATATAGGGGGCAGTATTATAGTAGTTATATTCTTGTATATAGGGAGCAGTATTATAGTAGTTATATTCTTGTATATAAGGGCAGTATTATATTAGTTATATTCTTGTGTATAGGGGCAGTATTATAGTCGTTATATTCTTTAATATAGGGGCAGTATTATAGTAGATATATTCTTGTATATAGGGGCAGTATTATAGTAGTTATATTCTTGTATATAGGGGGAGTATTAGTGTAGTCATATTCTTGTACATAGGAGCAGTATTATAGTAGTTATATTCTTGTATATAGGGGCAGTATTATAGTAGTTATATTCTTGTATATAGGGGGAGTATTAGTGTAGTCATATTCTTGTACATAGGAGCAGTATTATAGTAGTTATATTCTTGTATATAGGAGCAGTATTATAGTAGTTATATTCTTGTATATAGGAGCAGTGTTATAGTAGTTATATTCTTGTATATAGGAGCAGTATTATAGTAGTTATATTCTTGTATATAGGGAGCAGTATTATAGTAGTTATATTCTTGTATATAGGAGCAGTATTATAGTAGTTATATTCTTGTATATAGGAGCAGTATTATAGTAGTTATATTCTTGTATATAGGAGCAGTATTATAGTAGTTATATTCTTGTATATAGGAGCAGTATTATAGTAGTTATATTCTTGTATATAGGGGGCAGTATTATAGTAGTTATATTCTTGTATATAAGAGCAGTATTATAGTAGTTATATTCTTGTATATAGGAGCAGTATTATAGTAGTTATATTCTTGTATATAGGGAGCAGTATTATAGTAGTTATATTCTTGTATATAGGGGGCAGTATTATATTAGTTATATTTTTGTATATAGGGGCAGTATTATAGTAGTTATATTCTTGTATATAGGAGCAGTATTATAGTAGTTATATTCTTGTATATAGGGGGCAGTATTATAGTAGTTATATTCTTGTATATAGGGGCAGTATAATAGTAGTTATATTCTTATATATAGGGGGCAGTATTATAGTAGTTATATTCTTGTATATAGGGAGCAGTATTATAGTAGTTATATTCTTGTATATAGGGGGCAGTATTATAGTAGTTATATTCTTGTATACAGGGTGCAGTATTACAGTTGTTATATTCTTTTATATAGGGGGAGTATTATAGTAGTTATATTCTTGTATATAGGGGGCAGTATTATAGTAGTTATATTCTTGTATATAGGGGGCAGTATAATAGTAGTTATATTCTTATATATAGGGGGCAGTATTATAGTAGTTATATTCTTGTATATAGGGAGCAGCATTATAGTTGTTATATTCTTGTATATAGGGGGCAGTATTATAGTAGTTATATTCTTGTATACAGGGTGCAGTATTACAGTTGTTATATTCTTTTATATAGGGGGAGTATTATAGTAGTTATTTTCTTGTATATAGGAGCAGTATTATAGTAGTTGTATTCTTGTATATAGGGGCAGTATTATATTAGTTCTATTCTTGTGTATAGGGGCAGTATTATAGTCGTTATATTCTTTTATATAGGGGGCAGTATTATAGTAGTTATATTCTTGTATATAGGGGCAGTGTTATAGTAGTTATATTCTTGTATATAGGGGGAGTATTAGTGTAGTCATATTCTTGTACAAAGGAGCAGTATTATAGTAGTTATATTCTTTTATATAGGAGAAGTATCATAGTAGTTATATTCTTGTATATAGGGGCAGTATTATAGTAGTTATATTCTTGTATATAGGGGCAGTATTATAGTAGTTATATTCTTGTATAAAGGTGCAGTATTATAGTAGTTATATTCTTGTATATAGAGGCAGTATTATAGTAGTTATATTCTTGTATATAGGGGGCACTATTAGGCTGGGTTCACACGTGGCGGAATTTCACTTAAATTCCGCTGCGGACACTCCGCAGCGTTAATCCGCAGCGGAGCCGTTTCTGCATTGACTTCCACTTCTATTTAGAAGTGTTCGTTTAGACGATGCGTAACATTCCGCTGCGGAGCATAGGCTGCGGAGCGGAATTTGGTGTCCGCAGCATGCTCTGTCTGTTGCGGGCAGTGGCGGACTCATGGCGGAATTTCTCCATTGACTTCAATGGAGATTCTAAGTTCCGCAATGAAGTCCGCAGCTGTCATGCACATGTTATGTGTGCTGCGGATGCGTCTTGCTTTTTTGCCATGACATTTCTTCATTCTGGCTGGACCTATGTATTTCTAGGTCTACAGCCAGACTGAGGAAGTCAATGGGGCTCCCGTAATGACGGGAGCGTTGCTAGGAGACGTCTGTAAATAGTCACTGTCCAGGGTGCTGAAAGAGTTAAGCGATCGGCAGTAACTGTTTCTGCACCCGGGACAGTGACTACCGATCACAATATACAGCAACCTGTAAAAAAATATAAGTTCATACTTACCGAGAACTCCCTGCTTCTGTCTCCAGTCCAGCCTCCCAGGATGACGTTTCAGTCTAAGTGACGGCTGCAGCCAATCACAGGCCAAGCACAGGCTGCAGCGGTCACATGGACTGCCGCGTCATCCAGGGAGGTCGGGCTGGATGCCGAAAGAGGGACGCGTCACCAAGACAACGGCCGGTAAGTATGAAATTCGTTTACTTTCACTAGGGAAAGTGCTGTCCCTTCTCTCTATCCTGCACTGATAGGGAGAAGGGAAGCACTTTTCCCGCAGTCCGCAGCAGCTAGTCCGCATCAATTTACTGCACATTTGGGCAGATCCGCAGCCGTAATCCGCAACCCGGATTAGGTGCGGCATTGATGCGGACAGTTGCGGAGGAATTCCGCCACGTGGGGCCATGCCCTTATAGTAGTTATATTCTTGTATATAGGAGCAGTATTATAGTAGCTATATTCTTGTATATAGGGGGCAGTATTATAGTAGTTATATTCTTGTATATAGGGGGCAGTATTATAGTAGTTATATTGTTGTATATAGGAGCAGTATTATAGTAGTTATATTTTTGTATATAGGGCAGTATTATAGTAGTTATATTCTTGTATATAGGGGGCAGTATAATAGTAGTTATATTCTTGTATAGAGGGGGCAGTATTATAGTAGTTATATTCTTATATATAGGGGGCAGTATTATAGTAGTTATATTCTTATATATAGGGGGCAGTATTATAGTAGTTATAATCTTGTATATAGGGGCAGTATTATAGTAGTTATATTCTTGTATATAGGAGCAGTATTATAGTAGTTATATTCTTGTATATAGGGGCAGTATTATAGTAGTTATATTCTTGTATATAGGGGCAGTATTATAGTAGTTATATTCTTGTATATAGGAGCAGTATTATAGTAGTTATATACTTGTATATAGGAGCAGTATTATAATAGTTCTATTCTTGTATATAGGAGGCAGTATTATAGTAGTTATATTCTTGTATATAGGAGGCAGTATTATAGTAGTTATATTCTTGTATATAGGAGGCAGTATTATAGTAGTTATATTCTTGTATATAGGGGCAGTATTATAGTAGTTATATTCTTGTATAAAGGTGCAGTATTATAGTAGTTATATTCTTGTATATAGAGGCAGTATTATAGTAGTTATATTCTTGTATATAGGGGACAGTATTATAGTAGTTATATTCTTGTATATAGGAGCAGTATTATAGTAGTTATATTCTTGTATATAGGAGCAGTGTTATAGTAGTTATATTCCTGTATATAGGGGCAGTATTATACTAGTTATATTCTTGTATATAGGAGCAGTATTATAGTAGTTATATTCTTGTATATAGGGGCAGTATTATAGTAGTTATATTCTTGCATATAGGGAGCAGTATTATAGTAGTTATATTCTTGTATATAGGGGGCAGTATTATAGTAGTTATATTCATGTATATAGGGTGTAGTATTATAGTAGTTATATGCTTGTATATAGGTAGCAGTATTATAGTAGTTATATTTTTGTATATAGGAGCAGTATTATAGTATTTCTATTCTTGTATATAGGGGCAGTATTATAGTAGTTATATTGTTATATATAGGGGCAGTATTATAGTAGTTATATTCTTGTATATTGGGGGCAGTATTATAGTAGTTATATTCTTGTATATAGCAGCAGTATTATAGTAGTTATATTCTTGTATATAGGAGCAGTATTATAGTAGTTATATTCTTGTATATAGGGGGCACTATTATAGTAGTTATATTCTTGTATATAGGGGGCAGTATTATAGTAGTTATATTCTTGTATATTGGGGGCAGTATTATAGTAGTTATATTCTTGTATATAGCAGCAGTATTATAGTAGTTATATTCTTGTATATAGGAGCAGTATTATAGTAGTTATATTCTTGTATATAGGGGGCACTATTATAGTAGTTATATTCTTGTATATAGGAGCAGTATTATAGTAGCTATATTCTTGTATATAGGGGGCAGTATTATAGTAGTTATATTCTTGTATATAGGGGGCAGTATTATAGTAGTTATATTGTTGTATATAGGAGCAGTATTATAGTAGTTATATTTTTGTATATAGGGGCAGTATTAAAGTAGTTATATTCTTGTATATAGGAGCAGTATTATAGTAGTTATATACTTGTATATAGGAGCAGTATTATAATAGTTCTATTCTTGTATATAGGAGGCAGTATTATAGTAGTGATATTCTTGTATATAGGAGGCAGTATTATAGTAGTTATATTCTTGTATATAGGAGGCAGTATTATAGTAGTTATATTCTTGTATATAGCAGCAGCATATAGTAGTTATATTCTTGTATATAGGGAGCAGTATTATAGTAGTTATATTCTTGTATATAGGGGCAGCATTATAGTAGTTATATTCTTGGATATAGATAGCAGTATTATAGTAGTTATATTCTTGTATATAGGGGCAGTATTATAGTAGTTATATTCTTGTATATAGGGAGCAGTATTATAGTAGTTATATTCTTGTATATAGGGGGCAGTATTATAGTAGTTATATTCATGTATATAGGGTGTAGTATTATAGTAGTTATATGCTTGTATATAGGAGGCAGTATTATAGTAGTTATATTCTTGTATATAGGGGCAGTATTATAGTAGTTATATTCTTGTATAAAGGTGCAGTATTATAGTAGTTATATTCTTGTATATAGAGGCAGTATTATAATAGTTATATTCTTGTATATAGGGGACAGTATTATAGTAGTTATATTCTTGTATATAGGAGCAGTATTATAGTAGTTATATTCTTGTATATAGGAGCAGTGTTATAGTAGTTATATTCCTGTATATAGGGGCAGTATTATACTAGTTATATTCTTGTATATAGGAGCAGTATTATAGTAGTTATATTCTTGTATATAGGGGCAGTATTATAGTAGTTATATTCTTGTATATAGGGAGCAGTATTATAGTAGTTATATTCTTATATATAGGGGGCAGTATTATAGTAGTTATATTCATGTATATAGGGTGTAGTATTATAGTAGTTATATGCTTGTATATAGGTAGCAGTATTATAGTAGTTATATTTTTGTATATAGGAGCAGTATTATAGTATTTCTATTCTTGTATATAGGGGCAGTATTATAGTAGTTATATTGTTGTATATAGGAGCAGTATTGTAGTAGTTATATTCTTATATAGAGGAGCAGTATTATAGTAGTTATATTCTTGTATATAGGGGGCACTATTATAGTAGTTATATTCTTGTATATAGGAGCAGTATTATAGTAGCTATATTCTTGTATATAGGGGCAGTATTATAGTAGTTATATTCTTGTATATAGGGGGCAGTATTATAGTAGTTATATTCTTGTATATAGGAGCAGTATTATAGTAGTTATATTTTTGTATATAGGGGCAGTATTATAGTAGTTATATTCTTGTATATAGGAGCAGTATTATAGTAGTTATATACTTGTATATAGGAGCATTATTATAATAGTTCTATTCTTGTATATAGGAGGCAGTATTATAGTAGTGATATTCTTGTATATAGGAGGCAGTATTATAGTCGTTATATTCTTGTATATAGGAGGCAGTATTATAGTAGTTATATTCTTGTATATAGGAGCAGCATTATAGTAGTTATATTCTTGTATATAGGGAGCAGTATTATAGTAGTTATATTCTTGTATATAGGGGCAGCATTATAGTAGTTATATTCTTGTATATAGGGAGCAGTATTATAGTAGTTATATTCTTGTATATAGGAGCAGTATTATAGTAGTTATATTCTTGTATATAGGGGGCAGTATTATAGTAGTTATATTCTTGTACATAGGGGGCAGTATTGTAGTAGTTATATTCTTGTATATAGGGGCAGTATTATAGTAGTTATATTCTTGTATATAGGGAGCAGTATTATAGTAGTTATACTCTTGTATATAGGGGGCAGTATTATAGTAGCTATATTCTTGTATATAGGGGCAGTATTATAGTAGTTATCCCATGGGACCGCTGCAGTCTGTGATTGGCTGCTGCTGTGACATGGGATGAAACGTCATCCTAGTGCTGCAAAACTGCGTTCTTTTACTGAGCGTATCTGCCCCGTGTGAACATACCTGTAAAGGGTAACTAAATGTTCAAACTTCCGACATGTCACTATGACATGTCAGAATTTTGTTGAACTTTTAGTTACCCTTTAACGTTTTTTTTTTGTGTTTTTTTTTTACTTGTTTTTGTTTTACGTCAAATATTTATTTTCCTAAGATTTTTATTTCTTGTTCATCAGAGCTACAAATGTAGACGCTTGGTTGTTAGTCAAGGCCATGAGTCAGTGAGAGGATCACCTCCAGCCTCTGTCCCCTGTAGTCATCATTTACGTCTGCTCCTTCCATGTTATCACATAAGATGTAATTATCTCTGGGCCATTTGTCGTTGAGAGACCCGTATGTTGCAACAGACATATTTCCTTTACAAGGTCATAATTCAGATTCTCTACTCAATGGTAACAAGCTGCTTTCCTGGAAGCTCCGAGCTGCGGAACATCACGGATTTACAGAAATTCTCTCATAATAAGTTATTGGGTGGTAAAGTGCTGCTCATTCTGAGGGTCAATGCGGAAATAAAGAAAAAATGAAAATAAACACAGTGGATGACATGCCACCTAAAGTTCTTGACCACAGGAGCCTCGAGGACATGTGCAGGGCTGATCTCACATTGTCTGGTGCCCTGTGCGTTCCCCTTGTTGATATACTTCCCCTCCCAACATAGTGTGCTGCCATAAAGTGCACAAATATCCTTACCATACAGTGCCTGATTATCAACGCTATGGTGCCTAAATAACAGTCTAATAGATGTCTATATAACAATGCCATACAGTGCCGCCACCTACAAACACTGCTAAATAATATACTGTACGCTGTAAGTAGCAGTGCCACACAATGCTGAAGTAAATACCACCATATAGTGCTCTAATAATGCCACCATACAGTGCTCATATATACTGCCATACAGTGCTCATATAATACCCCCACATAATGCTCATATATACTGCCATATAGTGCTCAAATAATACCAACATACAGTGCTGTAATAATATCATGATACAGTGCTGAAATAATACCACCATACAGTGCTCATATAATACCACCATACATTGCACAAATAATACCACCATACAGTGCTCATATAATACCACCATACAGTGCACATATAATACCACCATACTGTGCCCAAATAATACAACTATACAGTGCTCATATATACTGCCATAGAGTGCTCATATAATACCCCCACATAATGCTCATATATACTGCCATATAGTGCTCAAATAATACCAACATACAGTGCACAAATAATACCGCCATACTGTGCTCAAATAATATCACCATACAGTGCACAAATAATACCGCCATACTGTGGTTAAATAATACCACCATATAGTGCTCTCCTAATAACGTCATACAGTGCTCATATAATACCTCCATATTGTGCACAAATTATACCACCATACAGTGCTCAAATAATATCGTAGTACAGTACAAATATAATAACACCATAAGAGTGCTCAAATAATACCAGCATTCAGTTTTCATATAATACTGCATTGCAGTGCACATATAATAACACCATACAGTGCTCATATAATAACACCATACAGTGCTCATATAATAACACCATACAGTGCTCATATAATACTGCAATACAGTGCACAAATAATACCACCATTCAGTGCTCAAATAATACCCCCATACAGTGCTCAAATAATACCACCATACAGTGCTGAAATAATACCCCCATACACTGCTCATATAATACCACCATACAGTGCTCATATAATACTGCATTGCAGTGCACATATAATAACACCATACATTGAACAAATAACATACATAAAGTAATAAAATAATAGTGCCACACAATATCTAAGTAAACTACTGTACAATTAATAATAAGCTTTGTGGTGGTCACAAGCACCAAAACAGATACATGGCTCTGCAGATAGTATCACACATGATAGGATTGGATACATGGCTCTGCAGATAGTATCACACATGATAGGATTAGATACACAGCTCAGCAGACAGTATCACACATGATAGGATTAGATACACAGCTCAGCAGACAGTATCACACATGATAGGATTAGATACATGGCTCTGCAGATAGTATCACACATGATAGGATTAGATACATGGCTCTGCAGATAGTATCACACATGATAGGATTAGATACACAGCTCAGCAGACAGTATCACACATGATAGGATTAGATACACAGCTCAGCAGACAGTATCACAGATGATAGGATTAGATACATGGCTCTGCAGATAGTATCACACATGATAGGATTAGATACAGCAGCTCAGCAGACAGTATCACACATGATAGGATTAGATACACAGCTCAGCAGACAGCATCCCACATGATAGGATTAGATACACAGCTCAGCAGACAGTATCACACATGATAGGATTAGATACACAGCTCAGCAGACAGTATCACACATGATAGGATTAGATACAGGGCTCAGTAGACAGTATCACACATGATAGGATTAGATACAGCGGCTCAGCAGACAGTATCCCACATGATAAGATTAGATACATGGTTCAGTACACAGTATCACACAAGTTAGGATTATATACAGCAGCTCATCAGACAGTATCACACATGATAGGCTTAGATACAGGACCCCAGCAGAAAGTATCCATATACTTACCCTCGTGGTTCCAATGTTGGGTCCTCTTTAGGCTGGGTTCACACAGAGTTTTTTGCAGGCAGAAAATCTGCCTCAAAATTCCGTTTGGAATTTTGAGGCAGATTTTGCTCTGCCTGCACGCCGTTTTTCGAGGTGTTTTTCGCTTGCGGCCATTGAGCGCCGCGGGTAAAAAACGCAGTAAAATACGCTTTCTCTGCCTCCCATTTTTCGCTGGAAAAAAACGCCTCAGCCTCCCATTGAAATCAAAGGGAGGCATTTTCGGCCATTTTTTGGCTCGTTTTCCGACGTGGTTTCCGCATCAAAAAAACTCAGTGTGAACTTACCCTTAGATCCAGTGCTGCTCCCGACATGTTACGGTTGAAGCGACCACTACGACCCCTAAAGCTGCGCCACTGGGCACTTTCTTCAACACGGGACACTAAGGGCATGACCACACGTGGCGGATTTCCTCCGCAACTGTCCGCATCGATGCCGCACAGAATCTGCGTCGCAGATTCTGCTGCGGATCTGCACAAAATGTGCAGAAAATTGATGCGGACTAGCTGCTGCGGACTGCGGGAAAAGTGCTTCCCTTCTCCCTATCAGTGCAGGATAGAGAGAAGGGACAGCACTTTCCCTAGTGAAAGTAAAAGAATTTCATACTTACCGGCCGTTGTCTTGGTGATGCGTCCCTCTTTCGGCATCCAGCCCGACCTCCCTGGATGACGCGCCAGTCCATGTGACCGCTGCAGCCTGTGCTTGGCCTGTGATTGGCTGCAGCCGTCACTTACACTGAAACGTCATCCTGGGAGGCCGGACTGGAGACAGAAGCAGGGAGTTCTCGGTAAGTATGAACTTATATGTTTTTTTACAGATACATGTATATTGAGATCGGTAGTCACTGTCCCGGGTGCAGAAACAGTTACTGCCGATCGCTTAACTCTTTCAGCACCCTGGACAGTGACTATTTACAGACGTCTCCTAGCAACGCTCCCGTCATTACGGGAGCCCCATTGACTTCCTCAGTCTGGCTGTAGACCTAGAAATACATAGGTCCAGCCAGAATGAAGAAATGTCATGGTAGTAAAACCAATACGCTCCGCAGCACACATAAGATCTGCGGACTTCATTGCGGAATTTTGACTCTCCATTGAAGTCAATGGAGAAATTCCGCCATGAGTCCGCCACTGCTCCGCAACAGACAGAGCATGCTGCGGACACCAAATTCCGCTCCGCAGCCTATGCTCCGCAGCGGAATTTTACGCCTCGTCTAAACGAACACTGCTAAATTAAAGTGTAAGTCAATGGACAAACGGCTCCGCTGCGGATTAACGCTGCGGAGTGTCCGCAGCGGAATTCAAGTGAAATTCCGCCACGTGTGAACCCAGCCTAATAGGTCTAAAGCAGGCCCTGGGCAGGATTGGTCGCTGTCACTCGGTACTGGTCTCTTTTGGCTGCTCCTCATGTCCCCTGATGACCGTTCGGAGGGCTTCCTCTCTGTATTAGGTTCTGCTATGATCATTACCTCATTATCAACAGCTGCAGTAGAAGGGGCCAAAAACTTGTTCATACACAGGGGCCCATTGCTGAATGTCTGTCCCCGGGTGGACATATAATATATTTTACAAATACTCTACTATCAGTCATTATGAGGAACGTTGGCAAACTGGGTATATTACTGGCATGTGCGGGGGGCTCAGCATGGTGGAAAAAGTGCTCCCTCTAGAGGCCATGTGCAAAATGGCATGAATAATTCTACAGTAAACTTCCAATAGTCCGGAAAACTCAGAAACAGGGAGTTGCTGGGGTAAGAAATGTTCTGAATTATTGGATGTTTTTATTGTCCAATGAAATCTTACTTCCAGACCCTTCTGACCCTTCATGACACTAACCTGATGCTTACCACCCTTATTTTTCTAGTGTATAATTAGGGGCAACCTCAGAGCCTGGCCCATCCAGAAGGGGTAAGGGCAAAATTATGGACCAGGCTTTGACCACAGACTCAGTTCTACCCTTGCTATCTGCAAATATGACATTGCAAGAATTTATCGAACGCGAAGACCTTTTGTGTCTGACAGGTCGCACAATTACATAACAATGCGTGCATTTAAAGGGACAGGCACACTTTGAGCTCTCACACAATTGCCACAGAATTGACTGTCTTTTGTGTCCGGCTGATCAACGCTGACCCCACAGACAAAACATGGGCCGGAATATAGGATTGTCAGCAATGTCTTTCTCTTGTACTTCCAAACACTAGAGATTTTTTTTGTATTAACCCATCGCTAAACGCGGCTGTGACAATAGCCCGGGACATAAAGGGAGGCATTGTAAAGTCTCGCCTCAACCTCATAAACCGGCGAGAGATGTAGATCTTTATACTCTGCACAAGTCCCTACTGTCCACAGTCAATGACCGGAGGCCTCGTTCATTTATCGTGTATTTTATTTGTGGATTTATTCACTTGACTTTCAACCTTTTTTTTTTATAGCTTTTTACTTGTCCAGTGAAATTTGTCGACACTCAATTAATTGGTCACATATTTTCAGCCAAATGATGGACTGAGGCGCTATTAATAATGTTAGAGGAGGCGCGCTCTACTAGTTGGCGAAAATGGTGCAAATTGCGAAGAAATGATCAAATAATTATGATTGCATAAACAATGGTCAGAGTGACGTGAAGCTCGGCATATTTATCATTTGCAACTTCTTGCAAAAAGTGCAATTTTTGGAGCAGACAGAAAACCAGACACCAAAGATAAAAAACATACCTAAACTAGGTGACTCAGGTTTAGATTTCCCTTCAGCCCCCACCACTGCCCACAGTTGTCCAGAATCTAATATTCCAGCTGCAGCGATGACATATCTACACAGGGACATATGACATGTTACATTACTTATCCTGTACTGATCCTGAGTTACATCCTGTATTATACTCCAGAGCTGTACTCACTATTCTGCTGGTGGAGTCATTGTGCACATACATTACATTACTTATCCTGTACTGATCCTGAGTTACATCCTGTATTATACTCCAGAGCTGCACTCACTATTCTGCTGGTGGAGTCACTGTGTACATACATTACATTACTTATCCTGTACTGATCCTGAGTTACATCCTTTATTATACTCCAGAGCTGCACTCACTATTCGGCTGGTGGAGTCACTGTGTACATTACATTACTTATCCTGTACTGATCCTGAGTTACATCCTGTATTATACTCCAGAGCTGCACTCACTATTCTGCTGGTGGAGTCACTGTGTACATACATTACATTACTTATCCTGTACTGATCCTGAGTTACATCCTGTATTATACTCCAGAGCTGTACTCACTATTCTGCTGGTGGAGTCACTGTGTGCATACATTACATTACATTACTTATCCTGTACTGATCCTGAGTTACATCCTGTATTATACTCCAGAGCTGCACTCACTATTCTGCTGGGAGTCACTGTGTACATACATTACATTACTTATCCTGTACTGATCCTCAGTTACATCCTGTATTATACTCCAGAGCAGCACTCACTATTCTGCTGGTGGAGTCACTGTATAGATACATTACATTACTTAACCTGTACTGATCCTGAGTTACATCCTGTATTATACTCCAGAGCAGCACTCACTATTCTGCTGGTGGAGTCACTGTGTGCATACATTACATTACTTATCCTGTACTGATCCTGAGTTACATCCTGTATTATACTCCAGAGTAGCACTCACTATTCTGCTGGTGGAGTCACTGTGTACATACATTACATTACTTATCCTGTACTGATCCTGAGTTACATCCTGTATTATACTCCAGAGCTGCACTCACTATTCTGCTGGTGGAGTCACTGTGTACATACATTACATTACTTATCCTGTACTGATCCTGAGTTACATCCTGTATTATACTTCAGAGCTGCACTCACTATTCTGCTGGTGGAGTCACTGTGTACATACATTACATTACTTATCCTGTACTGATCCTGAGTTACATCCTGTATTATACTCCAGAGCTGCACTCACTATTCTGCTGGTGGAGTCACTGTGTACATACATTACATTACTTATCCTGTACTGATCCTGAGTTACATCCTGTATTATACTCCAGAGCTGCACTCACTATTCTGCTGGTGGAGTCACTGTGTACATACATTACATTACTTATTATGTACTGATCCTGAGTTACATCCTGTATTATACTCCAGAGCTGCACTCACTATTCTGCTGGTGGAGTCACTGTGTACATACATTACATTACTTATCCTGTACTGATCCTGAGTTGTATCCTGTATTATACTCCAGAGCTGCACTCACTATTCTGCTGGTGGAGTCACTGTGTACATACATTACATTACTTATCCTGTACTGATCATGAGTTACATCCTGTATTATACTTCAGAGCTGCACTCACTATTCTGCTGGTGGAGTCACTGTGTACATACATTACATTACTTATCCTGTACTGATTCTGAGTTACATCCTGTATTATACTCCAGAGCTGCACTCACTATTCTGCTGGTGGAATCACTGTGTACATATATTACATTACTTATCCTGTACTGATCCTGAGTTACGTCCTGTATTATACTCCAGAGCTGCACTCACTATTCTGCTGGTGGAGTCCCTATGTACATAGATGACATTACTTATCCTGTTCTGATCCTGAGTTATATCCTGTATTATACTCCAGAGCTACACTCACTATTCTGCTGGTGGAGTCACTGTGTACATACATGACATTACTTATCCTGTACTGATCCTGAGTTACATCCTGTATTATACTCCGGAGCTACACTCACTATTCTGCTGGTGGAGTCACTGTGTACATACATTACATTACTTATCCTGTACTGATCCTGAGTTAGATCCTGTATTATACTCCAGAGCTGCACTCACTGTTCTGCTGGTGGAGTCACTGTGTACATACATTACATTACTTATCCTGTACTGATCCTGAGTTACATCCTGTATTATACTCCAGAGCTGCACTCACTATTCTGCTGGTGGTGTCACTGTGTACATACATTACTTATCCTGTGTTGATCCTGAGTTATATCCTGTATTATACTCCAGAGCTGTACTCACTATTTTGCTGGTGGAGTCACTGTGTACATACATTACATTACTGATCCTGAGTTACAGCCTGTATTAGGTCAGGATCACACACAGTTTTTGATGCTGTTTTTTTGTGCCAAACCCAGAAGTGGATTCAAAAGGTTGGAAAGTTATACAGTAAAGTCTGATGCTTCTCCTTTCTTTTGTGATCTCTCCTGTGTTTGGTTCGAAATACTAAGCCAGAAACTGCACCAAACTGTGTGTGATCCCGGCTTCAGGGTGTTTTCACGTAATGCGTTTTGGTTTTTTTAGAAAAAGTTTTTGATTACGTCTTTTGAGCCAAAACCAGAAGTGGCTCCAGCAGGAAGGAGATGTTATAAGTCCTTCCTTTATGTTACCAAGTCCTTTTTAATACATTCCGTATTTTCTGGTACGTGTGGATGGACTTTTGAAATTTCCGCTGCAGAATCCATAAAATCTGCAACAATTCTGAGACGTCCTTTATATAAAGGAGCACTCCAGGCAATCTTATAGTTAATCCAGAGCTTGAGGGGGCGGTGCATGACTCATACATATTAAAAACACCAAAGAGAGAATACGTGTGTCACGCTCCGCCTCCTTACGCCCTCTACTAGGCTTAATATAATGTATAAATTGTGCCGGAGTGTTGCTTTAAATTGGGTCTAAAATTGAAAAATCCCTAATATATTTTACAGAACAGGCGTGTGGAAAATCTGAACTTCTGTTCCTGGAAGTTATGGTGCAACCCTGAGTAACACTGCACTGCAGCCTGCAACTACCTATGAGCGGAGTCACTCTTTAGCTCCAAGCGAAATTTTGGAAAATTTGCACTCAGGCTCTATGGATGCACTCCAGGCAATGAAAGGGTTACAGCTTTTCAACTGTGCTGTGTAGGAGAAGAGACTGGCACATTCCATTTGAGTGCAGAAATAGGGGAGGAGGGGGCACTTCCTGTATCCAGGCTGCAGAGGAGTATCCACAACATGTCTATATGACAATAGTTTATGATACATTGTATGCGGAGGACCCAGGAGGAGTGTGAGTGACCCCCCAGGGCTGACTTTATTGAGGGGAGCTAGAACTTTTGCAGTGCAGGTCCCCCCTCCCTCGGTGCAGACAATGGTGCACACAAATTCCTGGACTCTTTGCAGCCTCTGAAATTTAGACTGGAGGAAAGATTTGAAGGGTAAGGAGCTGGGGTCTCTCTCCTCTGTTCTTTGTATTTTCTTCACAGGGGACAATGCAATCTGTGAACCTGGGCAGAAGAAGCTGATTCGTTGCGGTTTTCTTTTACGATTCCCTTTTTTTGGACATGATTTACAAAAATTGACGAGAATTGAAAAATTTGGGACAATTGAAGTCAATTTTGTAAGCAAATTGTTTTTTGCATTTTTGTTTTTTTTTCGTGGAGACCTGGATTCTGATCTGTGGGGTGGAATCGATCATCAAGGCTCAACTCCTGAGTAAGGAGAAAGTTTTTGTTTCTTTTTTTTCCAGTTTTCAAAAACATTTTATTACTTAAAGGAACGGGAGCGCGGAAAATAGAGAGGCCCTGTTAATTAATTCTTGTATGACCCCCAGCCCCCTACTTTCACTTATGTCAGGGGCTTAAGGTAGACTCCCGGTTGCAAAATATTTTGCAATCTGCAATCTCCCACTGTGATGCAGGTCCCCCTTGTAAAGGGGGGGAGTGACATCATAACTGCAAGGGGGGAGGGTATTTGCATGAGAAAGTTTTTAAAAGTTGTAAATTGTTTTGTAATGAGGATTAGGATGCATCTGAATTTATTATAATTATTGGCAACTTTTTTTGGAAATCCTGGAGAGAATTTTTTTTTTTTAAATTCAAATCTTCAAATAGATTTTTTTTTTTTTTTTGCATTAAAAAAAAATCCTGATTTTTTTTTTTTTCCCTATTTTATAGTTAATGAACCGGGACAATTGGCAAAGGGGCTAAAGCTGAGGTGTTTAGTCTGACAGTTGACATGTGGGGATGTCATTGTATGTGGTGTTGTGACATCAATAGTTGAGGGGTGTACAATGGGATTAATAAAAAAGAACAACTATATAATTGAATTTGTCTATGGAGCTTGCAATCTATTATCATAGATCTGGCGAAGTTATTAAACCTATACGCTAAGTTGCGATCCATCCTGAACATATTGATTATGGATGTCCCACAGACTGTAAGGAATAACATTAACTGATCGCCCATGTATCAAAACTTGGAAATTACATTTTTGTTGGGAGTATTTTTGTTTGAAATTATAATTTTTCGGCCCTAATTTTTGCCTAAAGACTAATTAATTAAAAAGAGGAAATTGTAATCCAGCTGCTGTCCAGTAGGGGGCGCTGAAATGCAACTTTTTTGTGAAAAAGAAAAAAAATAGATCGAGAAAAATCTGTTGTGTTTTTCTCTTCATGTTTGAGCAAAAATCAAAAGTTAGTCTTTTTTACCTTTCGGGTTTGCAGCACTGCAGTAAATGCCTGAGTATGTTAACTGCTTTCCCTTAAAGGGGTATTCCCCAGATTATACTATAGGGGAGCATGTTGATCATTTCTATATCTTATTTGTAAAACGATTTCAATGTTTTTTGTTTTTTTTTCCAGGGACACATTAGAAACAAAAATGTTCCCATACTCTCCCCTCTAACCTCGCCTCTTTTAACCTAAGCCGGGCTGACTGCAGTGGTTTTTCTCCCACGTGAAATCAACACACAAGAGACTGGAAAGACCAAAGGATTATTTTACAAATACAATTTTTTTTTTTTTTTTTTTTGCGAGATGTGCAAGCCTGGGATACAACAACAACAAGGGCACGTCACCGCAATGCAATGCGAGGCGGAATTTACATTATTCTAGATGAACAGTGGGTGATGGCTGCGTCTGAAAGCTGGGGCTGAGCCAGAGCCAATCGTGGGTTAAACAGTTGTCAAGGAAACTTTGCGTAAACTTTTTTTTTTTTTTTTCCTCTTGTGATTTTTATCTTCGTGCTGGAAAACCAACAGGAACTAAAGTGGAATTAATCGCTGCAATTGCTAAAAGATGAAGATTTATCGTGGGTCTTCTGAGGGCTTTTCGGCTCAATCTTTTGGAAACTTAGACGGAATATTCTAGGCTTGAAGACCTTGGCTCCTTTCTGTGTGGATTAAACATTTTGAATGTATTTTAATTTATTTCTCGAAGACTTTTTATTTTTGCCTTTGACTCTTTTTGTGGAAATTATTGGAAAAGTGAGCCCTACCCCCTCTTCTCCTTCGTTGTGTTTGTTTTAAACGATGGCTGGGAGAGATGTTGAGAGAAAAGTTCGGATATACAGGAGCGTGTCTTTTAAAAAACTGGGAAACTGGAATGCAAAAGCTTTTAGTGAAGAGGGAGGCACGGAACTGGCCGGGAAAGGAGATGTCACCCAACCCACATGTCAAAAAACACATCGTCCCCCTGCCAGATCCCTCAGCTTAACTAGGAAGGTGTCCAAGATCTCTTCAGCCAGCAAAGACAAGAATATCTCATCAGTCCGGCAGCTCTCTCAACGTTTTTCGCCCCACCAGAGCGACGATGGGGCTGTGAGCGACGATGAAAACTTAAGACGAGTGGATCATCGTTTTCAGGCTGGAACTTGGGAGGGCACCAGTGCCGTGGAGCCTTCTCACACCAGCCAGCTAAAACAAGACTTTATAAACCCGACCGGGAGTGATGGCCTATCCCTGGCACTGCCAGGTAAGTTGCATGATTTTCATAGCCCAAGCCCAAGGGAATCTCCAAGCTCGGGGATCTCACTAGATGAAGTGAACACCTTCTGTAGTTTTCTACATCAGCCGGATAACCGGGAACTGTTAGTGACCGAAGGGACTAACTGGCCTAGTGTTACAGAAATGAGGAAACTTTTTGGAGAGAGCTCTAGGAAAGCTCCATCCAGGGCATCTTCCCTGCCCGATTGTGATGAGCCAAGGATCTCGGGCCAACCAGGGTCTCATGTAAGGGAGACGTCGGGGATGGAGCCTCAAGGACATTGCCCAATAGAAACTACAACTGCCAAAAGCTTTAATCATTACGCCAAAGACCAGCCTTCCGGCACTGCACACTGGCCCAAAAACCCATCGTCCAAGGTGGAAAGCAACTATTGCAGAGCACTAACCGAGAGTAAAACAGAACAACATACTGCGTGTTTGGATACAAAAGAACACCGTATTATTAACACTGGCCCCAAACCCCAGCCTCCTCCCCCTCCTCCGAGAAGTTGTATCCCGTTTGGCCTGAAAGCGCACACACTTTCATCTGGTCTACCTAAACAAGAGGCAAGGCAGCAATCAGTAAGTTTACATTCCTGGCATAGTTCAGGCAAACCACAGACAGCCCCTAATAATGTCAGACTCGAAGACAGCTACAGCATGGATGAGCCTCAGAAGAACACCTTACTGCCCACCTTGGCTAATAAGAACAGTTCTAAGATCAGGTTCCAAGAGGCCTCCTCAGGAAGTGACGAGGAAGATGAGCTTCATGTCCTCAGGGAAAGTCTCAGGAAACGTTCCGTTAGAAAGGGCAAGGACATTTTAGTAGGTGATGATGAAGACTTTGATGGGGATAGGCACAATGTATTAGTTAACGAAGCAAGTGACTTGGGCCAAGGTTCTGGTCTGTCGGTACAAAAACATGACGCACATTCTATATTATTACCGAGTGACCTAGTTCCTACGGTCAGGCCCGATGCATGTTCTGTCTCAACCGCTACTCCTCATGAAACGCCCAAACAGCACTTCCGAAACGCTTCTGAAGCAGTATCTTCACAAAATCCAAGTCAGTTGGCCTCCGTGTCTCCTATGCCCACTGTGTCTCGAGTTGCAAAAGTTAACATTCCGCCCTTTTTGCCAAGTCCCTGTGGCTCTAGAAGCAGCAGTAGATATTCAAGCTCTGAAACCCTTAAAGATGATGACCACTTAAATGCCTATTACGCTGGACAAGCCCGTAGCCCCCAGGGAGGGTTTAATGTTCACCGATCACCAAGCTTTGGCCAACATGAAAGTATATCAAGACCATTAGTCCGTCCTAGGTCAAAAATACCATCTAGTGTAGCCAAACTGAGAAATGAAAGTGTTAACGATCGTCAACATTGCGACCTTGAAAGGGATGACTCTAAACAAAAGAAATCTATTTCCAACCCAGATATAACATCTGACACCCTTAGCTCACTCAATTACTTAAAATCAGACTTTTTGGACTTAAAACTAAAGAGTAGGGGGCAAGGGACCAGTGACAAGGAAGGGGTCTGCTCCAGGCTTGAGGCCTGCCAGGAATCTTCTGGACAGGAAAGTTTGGTTGGCCGAGGCAGACCTGCAGTGCAGGACCGATTGCAACATGGGAGCCGTCCAACATTAAAGGACTTGACTGCTACGTTACGGCGCACAAAATCCTTCACGTATTCCGACAAACTGGGATCCCGACGTGTGGCCACACACAGTTCCATGAAGCAAAGTTCATCGGAACTCATGCTCGCCAGTCCGTCAGATAGTGATGGCATATTTTCACATATGGAAGCTCCTAATGTAGAGAAAATCTTTAATGAACCAGAGGCAATGCAGGACCAATATATCCAAGAAGCCAGACAAGTATTTGAGAAAATAAAGCAGATCGGGTCACAGGAAGACTATAATTTTGATCAGGAAGTCATAGAACATCTTAAAGGTGAAAAAAGACCCAATGTGTCTGACGTAAGTGTCGAAGGAGTTTGTGATGGCCAATTTCTGGAAAAATGTGCACCCAATGAAATTGTGTCTAATCTGAAATCCTCAGACTTATCTGGGAATGAGTCTAACTTGACTGATGAAGGTATTGTTACCGAAGTAGATCCTGCACCTTGTACTTCATATCGAGACCTTGGTCAAAAACTTAAAGTGTGGAAATCGACAGGAACTTCCCAGGAAGAAAGTGAATTTTTGCATGCCCATAATGGGGACTATAACACAGTTCAATGCCATACTGGTAATTCAGAAAGTACTCCGTGCTCTGATGTTTCACATATGACAAACACTCAAGGACCTATGGATGCTCCACCAACACCTGGAACAGTTAGACGAAGAAGAAAATTTCCTTCTCTCGGTAACAGTGGGACTGATTCTAGTAGTGGGAGCAATGGTGAGTCTGGGAGCGAGACCTATAGATCCCTGAGTGATCCGATGCCTCACCGGAGATACTCTATCACTGAAGATGCTAAAAACTTCTCTATGGATAGTAACCTCCTTGGGTCATTAAATTCAAAGTCTGGGATCTCTGATTCTTCAACCATTACATCTGAATGTACTGGTAGTGCTGCAAGTGTACTTTCTTTCAGTAGCGATGGGGTTAAGGATTACAACACGGTCATCCAAAATATAGTTAGTCAACCGGGAGCTCTTGATAAAGTCATTGATGAAAAGGGCAATGGTAAGACCATTAAGAAAAAGTCATTTAGTGACCCAAGTCGTCGTGGAGAATTGTCTACTGCTGGCCTAGAAGACTCTAATGAGCCTTCGAAAGAGTTGGAACAATCAATCCTGGCCTCTACCAGTGAACCCATACTATCCGAGCAAAGAGATGAGTTGGACGAACTGGACGAGATCGAAGAGGAGGCAAAGTTCCTCATTCAACCAGAGCACACGTTACCTGCTGATTTGGAAGAAAATGGTTTGGAGGGAAATTCAAGCTTAAGTTTCGACCCAAACCTTGTGAACGTCTTATCTCCCAGGGTGGTTAGACGCAGTTTTAAAAAGCGATCCAACAGAATAGGCAGCCATGATGGCAACAAGGAAGGCGAGGAACCAAAGGAAGCACTTGGGAAAATGAGGCAAGGAAGCAAACACGTACGACACGCAAGTGAACCAGCAACATTTATTCCAATCTCCCCTCCTGGATGCAAGGTGGTAGGACATGGTGGTGCTCAATTAACAAACTTGGAGCCTACGAGGCATCACCTCAAACAATATCCAGTTCTAATAAGCCCCTTAGAGGATGTGTCCAAGCAAGCTACTGCTAACTCTAATAACTTCAGCCCTGTGGATTTGCCAAGAACAGCACCAAGTACTCCAACCACAACAGAGCCGAAACCATTGAAGGTGTCCAAGCCCAATGTGGTGAGTACCACCAGTTGTTAACTTTTTACTTTGAATTCTATTTATTGTTGACTTCTCCTTTTGGTGTGTTGGGTAATGTTGACCATTCATGATGTATTTCAACTAGTTGTAGACTAGCAGATAACGGCCTATATACTATCACCTGTTCTGGATCTACAATAGTTCTTCCAGGGCTGTATTTATCCTGTGGACTCCTGTATAGCCCTACACCGTTTTGGGCAACATAAAGGAACATGTTCATCTTCCAAAGAATTTTTGAGTATATCACCTTAGGGGGCCTAATGGAGTGACAGTACATACAGGGCCTTACCTGTGTGTACAGTGTTACTATCCTGATTTATTGAGGACTGCAATAAAGCTGTCATTACCTCCCTGCCAACCTCTAATGATTCTGAGACGACTGTTCATTCTGTCTCAACCTACACAGCAAAGCAAACAAGTTGGCTGCAAAAAATAGGATGAGTCAGACTGTTGTGACTGCTCTAGTGGCCAGTTGTTTTTGTGTATAGTCAAACTAAAACAAACAAAACGCCACTAAGAATAAAAGTGTGCGTACTTCCATATTGACTGTTGTGCCTTTTAGTTGCCCAAGTCTGTTCTTGAGGCTTCTTTCTTTGCTGTAGTTGTAAAGGTGTCATGGCGGGTCTTGTTAAATCTGCACAGAGTGTTATTCTCCATCCTGCCAGGAATGCTGTCATTATAGACAGTGTAAAAAAAAACAAAAAAGCAACCGTAAACCGGACCAACCTCCATATTGTTGTAGTCATTCCAAATCCCAGACAACGTGACTGACTGTTAACGAAGGTATAGATCACGCACTGTGCCCAGAAGACTTAGAAAAACATTTTGTGTGCAGTGGTTTAGAAAGGTCCGGGGTGTTTTTCCAAGTTTTTTCCTTTACGAGTCTGTACTAGAAGTACAGGGTGTATTACATTTGGAATTTTTGTTGGTAATGTTTTTGTGTATAGCGTGTTTTCATAACGTAACATTTTACATCTTTTTTTTGTTTCGTTTTAGCTGGGACTTGATGTTTTGTGAAATAGTTATTTTAATGGATTGCATTTCCATGAAAAATTGGTACATCCAAAAAAATGGCTGCATCCAGTGTGCGATATTTGACAAAGTAATTTTTTTGTATTTTATTAAAATGGTTCAAGGCATTTAGACAGATGGCAGAATATAGATTTGCATTGAAAAATACTAGTAAAGATTTGTATTTAAAAAGCGTGTGTGTGTGTGTGTGTGTGTGTATATATATATATAATGTGTGTGTGTGTGTGTTTGTTTCTACAGATCTCTAACATAATAATTATTTGTCGAATTGTCAATACCACTGTGCTTCTATGAAGGTCATATTAAAGGGGTTGTCCAGTCCCAAAAAATGTATGGCTTGTCTTCAGGATAGGCCATCAATATTCGGTCAGGGTCCAACTACCGACACCCCCGCCAATCTGCTGTTGTTTAAGGGGCCGCAGCGCTCGTACAATTGTAGTGGCGGTTCACAGTATTACAGTCTGATCATTTCATGGGAGAAGGTACTAATACTACGTACCGCCGCTAGAAGTGTGTCGCCGATTCACAGCACAAGCAGATAAGGAACAGCTGATCGGCGGGGGTGCCGGGAGTCAGACCCTGACCGATCAGATATTGACGGCCTTTCCCGAGGATAGGCTATGAATTTTTTGGGACTGGACAACCCCTTTAAGCAAAAAAGAATGTATTAGGTTACTGTATCTTTGCTTTAAGTTTGTTTTTGTTGGAACTTGGGTAGAGAATGAGATTTGAAATATTTCCTTATTTAATGACCTTGTTTGGGGAGGGAAGTTTTTCACTTTCCTTGGTAAGTGCTCGTTTCCTGCTGTGAGGAGTTGGCAGATTAATAAGTGAACGTTGAAGCTTTGCAGGGGACATTTCTGAGTGTTGATGAATAACTCCTGTCACTTATTGATAGTTTTTTTTTTTTTTTTTTTTGCTCTTTTTGAATGTTGGCTCCATTTGTTTACGTGCACAAGTCATACTATTTTTGCTGAGCAATCCCTGGTACGAATCCCAGAGACCTAACCTTATGGGCAATTGCTCCACCCTAAAAAATGGACTAAATTCTGTATGGTAGTGTACATGAACTGCAAAGTCCACCTGAGGACTTGGATGTAGATCGTTGCACTAATAAAGTGTTGGTAGATCGGGCTGTGGGACCCACCAAATGACCTTCTCTCCGACAGAGCAAAGGTTTGGACATATTGAAATGCAATATGCCCAATCCTTATTTTCCAGAAGGCCCCCAGACACCACATTAGGATGTTGGCTGATCCTGCTAAGATTGTCCAGTTCGGATGAGTTATTTTTGAAACATTCAAATATTAAAAATAAGTGGTGGGTCATGTCGGAGATTTATTAGGGCGTGTTTTCCAATCTCTCACACTATGGGTTGAGCTTAGTTGAACGATTATCTACAGGGCTAGACATATCCGAAGAGCCAGATAACTAATGTTTCTAAAAATTTGTCTTTGGTACCTAACTTTTTGGAAAACCTGTGCGAGATAATAGTTCTTTCGACCACTAAAAGCCATTCTTGTACGCCTCACCCACGGTTGTAAGTCCTAAGAAGATGACAAGATTTTTTCTTCTACTGATGTCTATGATGGTTGTTATTGATGTCCATTGTCTTATTGGCTACTGGCATGTTGTATTTGGCATCTAAAACTTGGATCATGTGTCTGTCAACTGTGGACAAAGGGACGTGACGTCAACTTAAGGCTCAGAAGATGGTTGTCACCTTCTTAGGGCTTACAACCATGGATGAGGCATACAAGAACGGCTTTTAGTGGTCGAAAGAACTATTATCTCGCACAGGTTTTCCAACATTTTGGATAATTTCCATATGACGTCACCAGTCCTCACCTTCACTTGGTTGTAGAAAAGTGTCCAATGTGTACCTGTCTTTTTTTTTTTTTTTTTTTGATCTCCTTTGTCCCTCTCAGAGGTGGGCTAGAGACAGACCGATGCCTCGCCGCCTATTCGTGTTGGTCAGATATTCCACACTTAGCATTGTAGTAGACCATTTCCCTTACATTTCTCATTGCTCACGAGACGTTTGCTGTTGAAGTGCGTTCCATGCGTGGTAAATATATTTTCTTAGCAACATTTTTAGCTTCCACAACCTTTTTTGTTTCCATGGTTGCAGTCGTTAAGGGGCGTCAAATATTCAACAGATGGTATGAGCAGCCTCGGCCAAGTCTTCCAACTGATGTTTTTGGATTATCAAGCGCCGTCAATTCGTTATCCACTCCTATAGGACCCATGTTTCTCCAGAGGGTCCTGACTCGTGTTTTGGTCTTCAAGCTTCTCAGCATTTTTGTGATGGTCTTCAACCATCTTGTTGTTGGTTGTCTTCTTTCTCACATTCTTCATTGTCTTGACAAATAAAATGGGTCTCATTAGATGTATAGAATAAGATTAAGTCAAGGATCAAATTGTGATCAATGCCAAAGTTTTGAGGTGTCTATACTTTTCCAGTTCCATCTTGTT
Organism: Rhinoderma darwinii; assembly: GCF_050947455.1. Taxonomy (NCBI): domain Eukaryota; kingdom Metazoa; phylum Chordata; class Amphibia; order Anura; family Rhinodermatidae; genus Rhinoderma; species Rhinoderma darwinii. The sequence continues at coordinate 9,244,038 of NC_134688.1, forward strand.
GGGTATCGATGGTGGCTTTTGGTCATGTAATCCTCTCGGCAAAGTTGTAACCCAAAAAGTTTCAGGCAGTTAGCGATGATCGCAAGAATTAAAAAATTTTGACATTTTTGTATTTTTGATGTAACTCCCTGTATAGCGAAGCATTAAGGTCTCGGTAACCCAAAATTTTACCCTGACCGTCTTTCAGTCTTATTTTTTGGAATTTTACATCTACAAAGAACCATGGAAAACGCCATTGCACGGACGTTGAGTTCTTATTACAGAAAATATGTTGTCAAATATGTTCTTGACTTTGCCTTTTCCAGATTTATCTCCTACTCCGTTTCCAAAAAGTTCACTTGTTGGTTGTGACCAGGTTGACTGCCTAGTAGTCTCCTAATTTACCTTGTGTTTACCTCCTCCGCACAACAAGTAGCTTATTGTTTAGTCTAAATAAAACTTTAAAAAATATGGAACGCAGATTTCAATTTGATAATCGTCTACTTACATGTTTTGGGCTCTTGAGATGAAAGACGCGTGGAGGTTTTGGTCTGCAACCTAATCCTTTCACTTATTTTTGTCTGGACACTTTCCAGACAGTCTCATCAATAATAAAGTC